>NC_068363.1:63585483-63657983 GCF_020536995.1 Dreissena polymorpha
TGTGTTAAAATTTATTATAAAAATGAACCAAATATCTCGCACCTCTCTTGAATGAAATGATCATTGTATCAGAAAACTGTCTATTATAATGCATACAAAAAAGTTCAGCATCCTTATAATCCATTCTGTGGGCATAAACAAAATACAACAAAAACTAGAAAAAAACAACTTTAAAAACATTATTACTTTAATGCATTTTGAATAGATTTGTGTAATTTACGTAAACATGCATTCATATTTTAAACATTCAAGGCGAATGTACTAAACATGATTATAAACAGAATTTTGATCCGACGCAAACATGCCAACAAAGTCATACCTTTGAAAATATATTATATGTTTAAATAAAAAAATATGCAAACTAGAAAGCATTACACGTAACAAATGGCAAATACATTTAAAATCACCATATACGTGTTTTAATAAAAAATTGAAAAGTAATAACAAAGCAATTTTAATAAAAATGAATGATGCTATTTATGTTTTTGCGATAAATTGTGTTTATTATACACGAATATAACCTTGTAAATGGTATAACAGTAATATTACAAACGAACTGTTTGACCCGGTGTAAGCTTTCGTATTAAGAAAATTTATCCTCAATCAGTCTTGTAAAAGATTAAATGTTTGGTGCAATAAACAATTTTGAACGAAGAGAAACGGAAGTAGTGTACGTTACTCACACAATATTGCAAATAGTTACGCCTTTTTATATTAAATATTGTTGTGACTTAGTTTGTATTTACTTGTTAACATTTGCAATCTAAATACGCTATAAAAAGTACCTGTAGATAGATGTGGTTAACATGTCGAATCTGTTTTGAAAAATGTCATTACAGTATATTGTTTCAAACTACATTGTGACCTTGATCTTTGACCTCGGTACACAGGCATTACTTCCGAGAGGATTAACATAGGAAAAACATATTGCTAGTTTCCGTCTTCAGAAGCTGGATCATGTCCTACATAAACATGTGTGGCAAGCGATATAATGTCCGTTAAATGGTTAATAATACAGTATGCAGAATTTGAATTAAAATGGACGTGTTAACATTTAACATTTTATAATGTTAAAGTAACATAAATTTTCTCAAATTCAAGGAATACTTCGTACAATATTTCGATATTTAAAAAATAAAAATAACACATACAAAAGCAATGCTCCTTGTAGCAAAAGCCAAAATGTCAATAGATGTATAGAGATACAAAGTGCTCGTTTTTGTTCTTGTGTGAAGCACTTAATTACATTTTAATTTCCCGCAACGATATCTATTCATACGAAAGACGAACACTAACTTGGTACATGTGTTTAATATATTGTTCGGCAAAAAAGAGCATTTTGTATCTTGTTTTTTTTTTCGAAATATTGTTTGAAATATTCGTTAGTGTTAAGTGTATAGGCTTTTAAATGAGTTGCGTTGTGGTATTTTAATTTCAATAGGAAAAAGTTAGTCTCTATTTTCAAGTCAAACAAACATGGCATGTTTATTACAGGTGAACATGAAATGTTATCAGATATATAAAATACAAACCATAAAATCATATTTAATGCAACTAATGTTAAGAAATCCGACAGAAGCTGGTAGTTCTCTTGTTTAAAACAAACCTGCCAAATATTATAATTCGCATGAGCATGAATCGTTTAGAAATCGTTGGATCAGTGTAATTATAGGTAATTAGACGTTTTACTGTACAATACGGAGGTATATTTGGACGATCACTCTAGTTTGAAGTCATATTGGACGAGCCGTTAGAAAAATTCAATATGACTTCAAACTGTGTGCGTGTGAAGATGTATTGTACAGTTTAAACGTCTAATAAGCTTTTTATTATATATCTCCTTTTTAAGCTCTTTGTTTGATTTTAATGCTTTAATATGCATGTATAATCGATATTTGCAGCACGATAACCTGTGAATATATTAATTCATATATTCAAAATGCTTCCCAGTAAACAGACGCTTAAATTGCATATTTGCCATTTTCAAGACAAGCGCCAGTGTGAATCGATGATTGTATATTCGGATACTTTCTCTCGATACCGGATTTTATCGTTATAATACGATTGCTTAGTGCACTTGTACTGAACTGTCCAATACGGAAAAAATACAGACTTTTTCCATCCAATACCGGAATATATTGAACGGTCACTAGGTACATATGGAGAATGCCCATAGGATTAATTTATTGGATATATAATAATTAAACATATTGCATACCAGACATGTCGATAATGCATTTGAAGTGTCTAAGGCTTCTCAGAGTGCTTTGTTGCGTAATCATTGTGAATTTCATTAAAGTCAAATAAATATTTGAGGTATCAAAATGATTTTCTAATATATTCATCACTATTCCTGTCAGGATTGTTTTGTCATACCTAATATTTCCGGGTGTTTAGGGCTGCACGAATGCGTTTGATATCGCGTACACTTTCAGAGAGTTGTTTATTACAATTCTTCAAAAAGGTTTTGGCATTCCAGAATAGTAGTGATTCCGTGTGCAGGCTAGAGCAGTTTATTTGTGTAACGCACTTGTGTATCGATCAGTTCATTGCGCTAGGATTAATCCCTTTATGATTGACACTATTTCATTTGATCGAAACACGACTACGAGTGATTGACTTTGTAACATGGTAATATTCTCTCACCCAACGCAAGTTTTCTCCTAATTATTGTCCCTACACTGTGCCTACAATTGTTCACCGAAAGCAATACTTGTGTTGTGTTTGGGTAAACACACGAAGTGAAACGCATAATTATTTCAGTGGCTACTTTATTATCATTCAACGATAGAAGCGATCAATGCCTAACAACTAACTAACACAGATCAGAGGTCAACATGCAGTTATGAAGAACATGGGGCGGAGCGTTGCTACGCTTCATTTACAAGTAGGCGTGGCGTAGCGGCATTATCTAAATACACTACAACTTGTCCTATTGCTCACCTGTTGCGCGGCAATAGTTATTCCCGAATTCAACACCTCTCCAAGTCATGCCCAATACGTGGCTATGGTAAAATGTTAAATGAATCTTCAAATTCTGGTTTCGAAAATAGTGCAACCGGTTTCAAAAATATTTTCCTGTTTTAGTCAATTAGTATATTACTTCGTCTGACTCAAGAGCAGCGTTAGCCAGAGCGTTTACTATTGAGTCGCTAGGAGTGGATGGGTGACATGGCGTCTTCGTAACGTCACGGACGTCTTGCTAAGTAAGGTTAGTAAATAGTATCAAACTTAAATCCAATTTAAACTATTAATCAGCTTTTTCAGCCTTTTTGGCACGCTTAAAATATAGTTTGAAACATACATCCTATCCAGCCAATTAAACAGCCTTTTCAGCCTGATTAGAAAGTTTAGTACATAAGTTAAAACATACATCATATGTTGTCTAATAAGATGCCATTTTAGCTTATTTAGCAAGGTAAGTAAATATGATGAAACAGTCATGATATTAAGCCTATTTCACAGCCATTTCAGCCTATTTAGCAAATATATTATGTAGCATTTTAAGCACGTGTAATACAAAGATTAAAGCATGCATGTAGTGTAAATACAAACATAAATACATTAATTACAAAGTTCTATTCACACTCTTCGTCCTGCGATTCGCCCTAAGGCATTGTGCCAGGAAATATACATCAGTTAATTTTGGAATTCGTTAATTTTATCTTGCCAGACATCATCATGATAGGGTCACCTAGAACATATACATGTGCAAATAAAATGTACATGCTTTTAAGGAACTAAGATGTAGTCTTATTCTGAATCCGTTGAGTGACCTTGCTCATAAATAAGACGCAAACGGGAATATTTGGTTTGTGTTAAGTGAAAGGTTTATAGATAATTGTCGAAAGATGCTTCTTATTATGAGTTATTGTATTACATAAAATGGGCACTTAAGTGTTTTTCACTTTTGTACTTGTCCGCTTATTCAGCTGGCGTCATGTCCTTTGTATAATCGCAAATATGTTCGTTCATACAAAAGTCTATTGTCGCTTTCAAAAATATTTCTGATTCTATAATAACATGAACACAGATATTTGCTCGTGGTAAAATACATTACTCGCAAAAATGTACTTGTTTATTTTAAGGAAATTGTTAAAGAAAGATGTCAAATGAAAAATAAACGCTTTGCAAAGGTCTTTGGAACTTATATAATGGTACCAATAGCTGACGTTGTTTACCCGCCCACTGTTTACCCGCCCACAATGTTATTCAATGGCATCGCAGCGTTGTTTGTATCATATTTGAATTGCATCGTCGGGGTTATGAGCCACGTGATAGTCTGCTGATAGAAAAAACATTTAATGACGTTTTCACATGTTGCTCACCACATACATTCTTTTCTGCCATACTGACGAATTAATTTCAGTTGGTGTACTTATGAACACGGTATAACCATGTCATCATTATTTGTATATCGGAATGTAGTGTAACACATACTATATTACACCCACATTTATATAAGGCATGTATATGCAACACCATAAAATGATGATATGTTCATGGGTCTAAATATCCCATACTCATGAATAATGCAATTATCACCACACCACAACGAAAACGAAAAAGACGAGTGTACAGGATTTACACATGGGTTAAACGTTATGCATTTCAAATTGTAATTTAACTTTATATTCTAATAAGCTTAATCACACTTCGTCAACATTGTTTTGTATCATCAAATGTACAGTTATGTTTTGCAATTACCTTAACGATATGTGGATATTATATTTGCAAATTGTGGCTTTGAATTTTCCAATTAAGTATAAGATCGTTGTGCATTGAACATTGATTGTGCAAATGCTAACCTAACCTTCGATATACATTAGTCAATACACTGTACAGTTATGGACAATACACTCGATCATAGGACACGGGTTACTATAAGCACTATTGTAATCAAACAAACAATTACAAACAAATGTCATCGTGTTTTTATGACCATACTCTATGACAATTACGTCTCGACATGTTATGGATTGTACCTTGTACACGCCCGAGTACAAAGTGCATTTGACCGTTGTCTTTTATTTGTATTGTACGCAAGATGGCTTAAATACGATTTAAAATGTTGCTTTTTGAAGGCAAATATAAACGCGTTTTTAGTTTCATGTATTGGTTTTATATATAACGCTTCAGCTCCGCCATTTAATTTAAAAAGAAACAAAATAAACAACAAAGCGGAAAATGGTAAAAGGTAAACTTTGAAGCACTGTTTAATGTTTTGCAACAATATTTGTTCAAAATTCATTCATACATTGGATTCGATACCAGCAACAATATGAATCGTTAAAACATGTTTGCGTTTTAAAACCAAACTATACAGCAGCTTACACGGCAATAATGCAATTATGTTTCTGTTAGTGTTAATGTATTCGACATTTAAATATCCATTAATTCAAGTAGTGCCAGTTCCTTTGTAGTTCCATATCACATACGAAGCCACAATTTCGTTTCTTTTCCATTTAAAAATTATATAGAGGATATTTGTTGGATTCGGTGGATTATCGATTTTAATTCACGAGTGATCATAGAAAATAATATTTTCACGAGTGGCGCAGCCACGAGTGAAAATATACATTTTATATGATCACGAGTGAATTAAAATCGATAATCCACCGAACCCAACAAATTTTCTTTTTATTTTATGCTTTATTTCACAGTTTATATACATTGTTAAAGAGTTTAACTAAAGATGGGAAAATGACGTCATTTCGTCAAAAAAATGACGTCATTTAACATAAACAGTGAAAATTATCGATAATTTTCACTGATAATTTTCATTGTTTGAAACAGTGAAATTATCAGTTTTAATTCACTGATATTTCTCTATAAACCACCGGAAAGCATAAAATAAACGTTTATAACAATTATTCTACTTTTACTGTTTGCATATAATGACTTTGCATTTGTTGTCAATACACGCAGTTATGCGAGGGACCAGACGTAAACGGTCGTTTACGACTTAATGCAAACGGTAAAAGGATATGTTTCGGTATTATGCTATTGAACCGTGTGTATAGTTTTTATAATGTGTTTTTTATGTACACTTTTTTAAAGATAAAATAATGTTAAATTCAATTCATGCTGATTTCGTAATATCGGATCACATATGTGTTTTCTCGTTGTTCATCTCAAGACATAATACATATTGTTATCTTCGATTCTGAACACAAAGATTGATTGTAAGGTTTATAACTGTTATTTAACTGTTATTGTTTCTATTCATATTTTGCATAAACGATTTTAACATAACATTTTCTATAAAATTTTATTTTTGTGGCTACTTTACCATCATAAACGTACCTTGGCTCAAAACTTTTCTCAGCCAATTCAACATTGATTACAATATGATGAAGTAATTACTGTTCTTGGTTATAATTACGGATTAAAATCGTGATAACCATATGTTTAATGCCACTGAATATCTGTATATGGTATAACAAATAGATGTGTTTAAAGTAATAGAATACACGGCAACTAATTATGAAAATTACGCTGTAACAAGCATTATACACAGACACATTTTCATAAAAGCATTATTTGAAATAATAACTTGGCTCTTAAATGGGCGTTATATTTTTTAAATATATTCTTATAGTTATTGTTTGTAACAGTTACTTAGAGTTGTTTTCTATGTTCATGCCTCTGAAGAGGAAGTCACATAACTGTCCATATATTTACATTTAAGCATACTTTTTCGAAACAGTGACACAAACGGATATCATAACTAAATTCAATTATTTGCTAGCCATACGGTAATATTGAATGTTAAGCAAATAATGTGTTTTCAATATTTGCCTAAATCTGGCATTTCTTGGTACTGTGTGTAATATAAAATGTAGAATATAAAGACAAACAACAAGAAATATACCGTCTGTACTCATATAAAAAAATGTGCATGAAGTTTAATTACCCATTGGCGTCAGCAACATTTAGATAACATGTCGTAAAATAATCAGTGACACGATATAACGTTGATATGTTAATCATAACTGCTTAAAATTAATGTATATTGACTCATGTGGTTTCATCAGCATTTGCAATCATAACACAAGCTACACGTTAAACAAACGTTATGAGTTCTTGCAGTTTCGATATGGTGTTTTGCATTTCGGGATGAAAAACGATGCCATGCAAAACATGTGTTTTACATAACAACTTAAGTCAATTTTTAAAAGCAAGATACACGCATACATGTACGTCTTGCTTGTTTCAAGTAAATGAAAATCTAACTTTTAGCAGACAATTACATGTCTACAGCTTTTAAATTAATTCCCAATGATGCACAAATTGAAGAATAAATGCACTCATCCATATTTTAAACGACATACATTGATTATGTTGTGCATGTGCCAAGGATACCTTCTCGCGGATAAGAGAATAACAACTTATTTGTATGGGTTTCGTTGTTTTGAAATAACGTGTCAACACTAACACATTCCAAAGGGAGTGAACTAAAATGCATGCATATGACGATGTTTGCAATTCAATATTCTAATATTGACAATTAACCCATTTATGCCTAGCGTCCTGAAAAAAGGACATTGCAAACAGCGTAGACCCAGATGAGATGCCGCATAATGCGGCGTCTCATCTGGGTCGGCGCTGTTTGCTTAAAGAAATTTCTGTAAGAAATATTCTAAATATAGAAATAAATATACCAGACACCCCTACTTTTGGAAATAAATTGATCCAATTTAGAAGGATGGGAGAGTCCACTGGGCATAAATGGGTTAATAATAATCAATAGCCTTACAATTCTATTCAAACTCGGGGTTTTAAAACGATTTTCTATTTATCAATGAGATATATAGTTTGCGATATGGCAATTATGTCCAATAGTCTCCATCATGTTTTTTCCACAAATTACGCCCAATGCACACGCAACAGGAATCCCAAATAAGTAGTAAGATTTCTCATTAATGCGTAAGGTCTGATGTCAACAAGTGTTTACAAAGTGCATGGTCATTACGAAGGGTGCAATTATGTTGGAATGACACGGATATATATGCCCTATCATCTACAATTTACTGAGCTTAAGGTCGGGACCACTTTCCGCTTGTTCCAATGTTTTATGTAATCCTTTTAGAAAAAACAACTTTTCACATTTAAATTGTTTAGTGCATCAGTAAGCATAACCTTTGATTTACACTTGGGAGACTAAAAATTGTTCCAGATACACGCTTCTGGTAATTGTAGATGTCTACTTGATATTTAGGATCTGTCATATTTAATTTAACGCAACACTTACACGTTATTTATACACATATACACATGTATGTACATGTAATAAATATTTTATGTCGAAATACACATGCGTTCACAAGTGGTCAATGGAGTTAAGCATATGAATAACAATTTAAAACAATCTACTTATATGTCACCCGCAATTTTAAAAGATAAGATATAAAAACTTCAATCAGAGGTTCGACTAAGAAATTAAATAATTAGTAATAAGTAAAGTGATGATGATGATGATGATGATGATGATGATGATGATGATGATGATGATGATGATGATGATGATGATGATGATGATGATGATGATGATGATGATGATGGTGATGATGATGATGATGATGATGATGATGATGATGATGATGATGATGATGATGATGATGATGATGATGATGATGATGGTGATGATGATGATGATGATGATGATGATGATGATGATGATGATGATGATGATGATGATGATGATGATGATGATGATGATGATGATGATGATGACGACGACGACTATGACGATGACTATGACGATGACAATGATAATGATCGCACAGAGATGAAATCGAAAGTCGTGTTTGATGTTACAATATTTTGCACTACTTTTATCTTTCGAATGTTTTATTGTTCCCTTAAATCCACCTGCGACTATTCCTTCTTTATATCATTTATGTAAAATGTCCATGACAAATGCGTTGATGCTGGAGTTAAAGCGTTTTCTTAAAAGGAGACACACAATTGAAACTATAAGTATTATTTATGGCATACCAAGGGACATAATTACCTTTCTGTCCTTATGGTAACATGTTATAAATGCTACAAAACACGACGTTCATATTATCATAAGTAACATCAACAGCAATATCATCATCTACATCAGTAATAGTGAGTGCAAAATCATCATCACACTCACCCAATTATTTAAGTCAGCAAAAGGCTAATACAATTTTCCAAAATATAAACAGGTTTCGCTAATATGAATGTTTTTTTCGCTAATATGATCTAAGAAGATAGTATTTCATATGATTTCCACAATAACTTATTTCGTATTATTTGCTAAATTACTAAATTGAATGAGCCATGCTCTGTGAAAATGAGGTTTAATGAATGCGCATAAAGTGTCGTCCCAGGTTAGCCTGTGCAGTCAGCACAGGCTAATCAGGAACGACACTTTCCACCTCAACTAGATCTTTGCTAAGAAGAAACCTTCTTGATACGAAAAATATCATTAATGCGGGAAGTGTCTATGACTGCACAGGCTAATCTGGGACGACCCTTTACGCACATGCATTTAATCCCTTTTTCACAGAGCATGGCTCAAATGCATAATTTGTTAAGTGGCCAATGATAATTATACATGAACAAGCAGTAAACAGTTGATGTACTAAAATGCAAAAAACAAAAAATCATGTTTGGTCCAAGAAAAATTAAAACCTCTGGCGAGAAAACATTGATAGTTTTCCTATAAACAGGATGAACATTTAATATATACAGGGGCTTAGTAAAACTACTCGTCGTCGTTCCGATTATGTCAATGTCAGAAACATCATTATTGAAACGCAAAGCTTTATTCCTGTGCTCAGGCATCATCTAATTGCATAGTAAGAAACGTGTAATGTTGCTTAGACCTTAACAATTGAAACGTTGCATGATATATTCTGGCCTCCAAAAATTAAGCACGGTAGCAAAGCAAAATTTTTTTTAAATAATATTATATGTAAGATGTTATATTACGCTTATTCAATGAAATCATACCAGCATTATGAATAGTATAATTTGTTTAATGTCATAAGTGTGAATTGTTGTGAGTTCTAGCCCCCCCCCCCCAATCCACATGTGCCTAATTATAGACACGTTTGCGGGAGAGTTCATACTTTAATGTATGTATGTCATATAGATTTACGCGATATTCCGGATGATTTTATGGACTTGTTTAACACCATATTACACTTGTAAAGGGGTTGATGCCATTTAGTTATTCTTCAAATGCAAAAAATATACGATTAAAGACAACATCAGCTATTTATAACGGGTAAATCGGTACATTAAACACGCTCTCAAACGCTTGCGCGCTTACCGAAATCGAACCCGTTATTACGTGTAATGGTGGTATTTGCAATAAATTAACACTTCACCGGTATTTACCCGTGTTATTAACAAAATTATTACCGAAACATTCCCCTCTACCCGTGTATTTGACACGAAATAGCGCTTTATAACTGGGAATTCGGTGAAGTTTTACGCGCTTTCTGACGCCGGGTGGGTTCCTCAATCCCACATGTTATTGCGTATAAAAGTGATATTAATCATATTAAACATTGCTTATGGGACATTTATCAATCACTATAATTTAAAGCGCAAAACAACACAGAAAGTTTGGACAGTGTCTGATATAAAATTAGCGTTGTACGAAATGGAATACGGTCAGGCTATTATAAATAAATAAGGCTACCAATATCAGACGCTCGCGCAGGTACCGACTTCTCCGAAGTTACCGCATTTATTGGTTAACTAATATCAGTAATAATAACGCTTTTACAATAGCATTTATCGATACGTCTTTATTAAAATAATAACAAAATGGTTTTCACTTGTTTCTGACACACACAGAAACGCGATTTTTAACGGGGATTTCGTAAAGTTACACGAATTGGGTACCAAAATTCTCAATTATTTTACATGCACACGTGACATAATGCATACTTAATAATGCTTAGTTATTGCTTATATGACATTTCAAGTTTGTGAAATAAATTAATGTTCTATAAAGGGGATCTAGGTAATTCTTGAAGCTTCCACTCGCTCTTGTCAAGACCGCATTGCCGCGTTGGAAATGGTATAAATTTAATTCATCTAACTTATCTTTCTGGATACCAAATGTCGGAGTTGTATTAACCCTTTTTACACCGTTTTTACCATATTTAATTTCCGTTTTTTAATCCGAACTAAATAAACGAAACTCGTTTAAAAAATGAGATCAAGGCATTCGAGCTCCTAGTGTGGATTAAAAGCGTTTATTGGTGACACCACATGAGTGCAAATGTGTAGATACCGTTAATAAGATAATATATCACATGTCGCGTTCAAATAACATGTATGATGTCAATTAAGTGCATTTCTATCAGAGTGATAAAACACAGCATGAATTAGGCTTCATGCTGGGTTTTATTTCTCTTTAAGTAATGCAGATGAACCTCGCTTCTGACCTAGTAACTGATAAAACTATTTTAAAAAAGTGAAATATTATGTGATAATCAGATCGATAACATAAACTATTTAAATCTGCTAGTATATCCGATAAAAATATTATAATTGTCTTTGACAGTGTTGACGTTCAGTTGTTCGTGGTGACGACCGCATGTATTTCTACATCTCTTACACTTCTCAAGATCTCTTTTCGGCTTTGGAAACGATATAAATTAAATGTCACCAACTAATCTTTCAGGATATCGATTGTCCGAGTAACATAATCCCCATTGACACCGTTTAACCATTTTTAATCGTTTTTTTAAAGAGGAAAACAAAAGATACTCGTTGGAATAAAAGTGAAACTAAACATGTAGCTTGTCTAGAAAATGGCGGACAGGTCGTTGCTAACGAGTGCGCCCGATTAATCGATCGCTGATTGGTGGATCAATTCTAGTGGGCGGAGCGATCATAGATAAGGCGTCATGTCAATTGTCTGCAACAATAATGTATTTCTATTTATTGTGTACTTAACTCATGAATTAACTTCTATGACCGTATTACATTTTTATTTATTTCCGGTAACAATGCGGCGTCTGTTAACTGACCGTAGTCATTTAAATAGCCTCGATACAAACATATCGCCTGTAGTTGCTTAAAGCGCCTTTCGGAAAAGAAAATCGACCCAGTCAGGTTAACGTGTGTGAATGTGTACCGTATAACGTACAATACAGATTCAAAAGATGCGGATGAGAACCGTATTACTAATCAGAAATACTTACTATATGAAATGCCAAGAGATTTATTCAAATAAGCCGCGTTCTGATAAATTTAGGCTTCATGCATGTGCGTAAAGTGTCGTCCCAGATAAGCCCTTGCAGTCCGCACAGGCTAATCAAGGATAACACTTTCCGCTGTTATGGTATTTTTAGTTTCAAGGAAGTCCCTCCTTGCCGAAAATCAAGTTAAGGCGAAAAATGTCGTCCCTGATTAGCCTGTGCGGACTGCACTGTCTAATCTGAGACGACACTTTACGCACATGCATTTTGTCCAATTTTCACAGAACAAGACACAAATATAACTGGGGAAAAGAGAGTCGATTTATTTTGCTTACGATGGACTTAAAGAATATGTCAAATAACGCATAAATAATAATTGTTATAGTTGTATTAAAAAACGTAAAACTATAGTTTGTTTACGTATAAATCCTTCAAGATATCACAGAAACTATTTCAGTCATTTAATAAATATATTCGAAATGTTAATATTTGGACTTCTTAAAGCATTACAAATTCAACAATATTAACACGTGGAATGTTTCGTTCCAAAAAAAAGCTCCACCAAATTCGCACTGTTTTATATTCTAAACCAAACACTCAAATTGTTGAACTTGCGTTTCACGATTGCACGAGTAATTTCATGTTGCAGACAATTTAAACCGGAATAACCGCATGATTTTCGCCAAATAACTTGAGGCGGCGAAATATGAAGGAATAACGTCAAAGACTTATATGATTAAATGTTCGGATCATAAAACAATTCAATCCATACCCATTAAGCGCATATATGCAGAGTTGTTGTGTGGCACGCTAGATTTATGAGTTTGTTTTTAAACTTTTAAGTTAATTTAAGGTTCATGTAGAGGCTTCATTTTGAAAAATGTGGGACCCCTAGCATTGAACTCAAATTTGACTTAAGGAAGAGTGCCACATTGAAAATGTATACATATATGCATTAAAGGATGTTTATCTTCAAACTACTACCAATTTTGTACATCAAC
This sequence comes from Dreissena polymorpha, assembly GCF_020536995.1. Taxonomy (NCBI): domain Eukaryota; kingdom Metazoa; phylum Mollusca; class Bivalvia; order Myida; family Dreissenidae; genus Dreissena; species Dreissena polymorpha. The sequence goes on from NC_068363.1 coordinate 63,598,682, forward strand.
GTATCATACCATCCACAAAATCAATCAAAATACAGAGCGATTTTAACACAAAAATAAACATAATTTTCAAAAATCTGAATCATGTTTTATTATTCAACGTAATTCGGCGGAAAAGTGTATCACTAGTGAATAAGATCGACATTGAAGAGGGCAAGTTACGCTTAAAAAGTGAAAAAAGTTTACATATCTATAAATACCAAAACTCGAACACATGTCATTTCATCACCATGGGGCAGCCATTTTTAAATCAATAAAATAGAAAGAAACATGCTAAAAACTCACTCATCGCCTAATTGACATTCCAAACGGTTGACGATGACAAATGCATTGGATTGTAATCTTTCCGTTGATGTTTGCAAACTGCACGATCAGACCTCATAAACATTCAAAAAAATAACTATGTAAGAAGCATTTCACCAATGTTTACAATTGTTGTCGAATCACATGTACTTATATTATTGCGCATAAAATAGTACGCTTACCGACTGACAGAAAGATCGATACGTAACTCCGTTCAATTCATCACGGTATACTATTCTATTGATAATATATAACAATACATCGCTTTAACAATCTAAAAGTAGAAATAATTCTTTTAAACGGAGTTTTTAATAACGAAACGGAAGTTGGATGGATATTCTGTGAGATGCACTTCGGCTCCAGAAAAACAATACAAATAAACTAAAAAAGACGTGTGGGGGACAATTTTCAGCTGGAAAATATTTGAAATAGGGTAAGTGATGATATCTCTACGTGGTCATTTCTGTTATATAGTGCGATCTCTTGCTGATTAATGTTAATAGTTGTTTTACTAGTTGCAACCCAACTGTCAAAATAAGTATGTGTTTTCTCAGGTATGTGTATACACATACCCGGTTTTCTCACCACTGCACGTGGTTTCGACCGATTTGTTTTGCACGTTTTGCTACGGAGCACAGCTAGGGCCACGCTTTCAAAATGGGTAGAATGAATCGAAATATAAAATCAATCGGTTTGCCAATTTCTTTATATTCATTTACAATTTTATATGTCGTCTGCAATCTATTTCAATTTGAGATGGTTTAACATTTTCAATTTGGTTGAGAGGTAAATAACAAAATTGTTAAGCCTGTGAAGTAGAATTGTGACTCTTATTATCCACCATACCTGTATTTTTAAAAAGTAGTTACGTTTTAGTTATTTTTAGAACTTTGTTTAGGAAATTTATCCAAAAATGCAATTGAATAAAAACTCATCTGTTGTTTTATGACAATAATTTTCTGTGAAATGTTGCTAACTTGACCTTGTTTATGTATATTGCTTTGTATTTATTCACTTTAAGGTAGTGCATATCCTTCCTAACTTAAGATTGAGATTTTGTAAATTAGTGTAAAAATGTATTGGTTTTAAACCAAAATATGAACAAAGCACACAAATATTTAATGTCAAAAATGTGTTTATGTTAATCTATTCGTCTTTAGCTTTAAAATGATATATATAGTTTGACCATATTGTACCACATTGAATGAAGAAAAACCAAAGCGAAGTTTAAATGAATTTTATCCCTCCCATGAACCTTTAGGATTACATCGGCAAACTGAAAGGCGTCTCGGCTTCCGTATATGTCCATGACTGCTGGTGTGCGCACGCGCATTATGAACACGCGCGTTCAATAATTATCAATGTAAAAGAGATAAATTGCGCAATAATAACCAACAAGCTGCAGACAGAAACCTTAAAGCGGGTATATACGATTTTTATATGTGCTGAATTGTAAAATATTGATACAAATATGTTATAATAACACACAATATGCAAGAAAAATGATACATTTAAGGCGAATTTTATAAAATACAGCAAATACAAATTAGCGCCCCGAGCCGATTGTGACGAAGATAATTCGTAATTAATTTCCTACAATAACCGATGCATTCGTCTTTTTAGTAAGTGTTCATGTGTCGTATGAATCGATATCGCTGCAGGAATTTCAAATGAACCGTTAAACTAAATTTAGATTCACATCGTACATGCATGATATACATGCTGGTGAATTCGGCTGTACAGCCTTTTTCGATTTCAGAATTAAATATCTGGCTTATTTAGCATTTTTCGACACATGTTCTTCTTAACTTTTATTTTAGTTTATATTGCAATATATGTATAATAAGTTTTTTACACATTTTATATTAATCAATAAATATTTGACAAGATCGTATATACCCGCTTTAATAATCCAATAACTCACAGTGGTTTCACAAGTAATAAAAAGCATTTTTTTTACAGATCTGTATCATCAATGTGTATGTTTTTTGTAATTTAACAAAAAATCTATTCATAACTGGTTATTGTTTGTGTCGTTTACAATCAGAAAATAACTAAAACGATTAAAATCAAAGACCATTATCAACTGGTTTGTAACGGCCCAGGAAATGATTTGGAAAACCCCACTTCTTTGTGGGTACAAATAAATAAAAAAATCCTTTCAAAATACTTTGATTTTTTAAAATCAAACCTGTTGTTTTATTCATGTGTTCTACACACCTTTATCAAACATTTGGTGCAACACTATATCGTTTCCGCTCTATTATTTAAAAAAAAAGAGTCGAGTTTAAATATATACTGAAATCCAGTTCAATAGGACGAACCAACAATTTCAAAATTTCCCGCGGATGCTCCAAGATTAGGTTATCGATCTCATAACGTCAAGTTTCAACGCGTCTACAATATCAATTTTACAAACTGACGACGGAATAATTCTTCTTGTGTTAAAATTAATTATAAAAATATCTAAATATGTCGCACCTCGCTTGAGTGAAATGATCATTGTATCAGAAAACTCTCTATTATAATGCATAAATAAGATTTCAGCATCCTTTTTTAGCCAGTCTGTGGGCATAAACAAAATACAGCAAAACTAAAAAAACTTTACAAACATTATTACTTTAATGCATAGATACATGTTATTGACGTATACAATCATTCACATTTTGAGCATTCAAGGCGAATGTACTAGACATGATTTTTAAAACAGTTTAGAACCGAAGCAAATATGCCAACAAAGTCTCACCTTGGACAAAAATAATAATATGTTTTAATCTAAATATACGCATTCTAGATAGCATTACACGTAACAAATAGCACAGACATTTAAAATCACCATATACGTGGTTAAAAACAAATTTGAAGAGTAATAACAAAGCATTTTGAATAAAATGAATTATGCTATTTATGTACAATGAATAGACCTACCTGTTATGTTTAATGTAATTGCGATGAATGTATTATACAAGAATGTAACCTCGTTAATGGTATAACATAAATATTATGAACGAAATGTATGAAGCGGTGTAAGCTTTAGTATTATGAAAAATTCTTACTCAATGAATCTTGTAAAAGATTTAACGTTGGGTGCAATAAACAATTTTGAACGAAGATAGACGGTAGTAGTGTATGTTACTCAACACAATATTGCAGTCCAAAAATGCGTTATTATTTAACATATTGTTTTGATTTAGTTTATTTACTTGATATTATTTGCAATCTAAATACGATAGGAAAGGTACTTGTAATTAGCTGGGGTTAACATATCGAGTCAGTTTTTATTAATGTCCTTACGGTATAGTGTTTCAAACTAAAAGGTGACCTTGATCTGTAACCTCGGGACACGGGCATTACTTCTCAGAGGATTATTATAGAACAAAATATTATTGCTATCAGTTTCCGTCCTCAGAAGCTCGAGCATGCCCTACATACATGTGTGTGCCAAACTATTGTTCCCTATATACACGTGTGTGTCAAGCTATTGTGCCCTACATACACGTGTGTGTCAAGCTATTGTGCCCTACATACACGTGTGTGTCAATCTATTGTGCCCTACATACACGTGTGTGTCAAGCTATTGTGCCCTACATACAAGTGTGTGTCAAGCTATTGTGCCCTACATACACGTGTGTGTCAAGCTATTGTGCCCTACATACACATGTATGTCAAGCTATTGTGCCCTACATGCACATGTGTGTCAATCTATTGTGACCTACATACACATGTGTGTCTAGCTATTGTGCCCTACATACACATGTGTGTCAAGCTATTGTGCCCTACATACACGTGTGTGTCAAGCTATTGTGCCCTACATACACATGTGTGTCAAGCTATTGTGCCCTACATACACGTGTGTGTCAAGCTATTGTGCCCTACATACACATATGTGTCAAGCTATTATGCCCTACATACACGTGTGTGTCAAGCTATTGTGCCCTACATACACATGTGTGCCAAGCTATTGTGCCCAACATACACGTGTGTGTCAAGCTATTGTGCCCTACATACACGTGTGTGTCAAGCTATTGTGCCCTACATACACATGTGTGTCAAGCTATTGTGCCCTACATACACGTGTGTGTCAAGCTATTGTGCCCTACATACACATGTGTGTCAAGCTAGTGTGCCCTACATACACGTGGGTGTCAAGCTATTTTGCCCGGCTCGAGCATGCCCTACATACACGTGTGTGTCAAGCTAGTGTGCCCTACAAACACGTGTGTGTCAAGCTATATTGCCCGGCTTGAGCATGCCCTACATACGCATGTGTGTCAAGCTAGTGTGCCCTACATACACGTGTGTGTCAAGCTATTTTGCCCGGCTCGAGCATGCCCTACATACACATGTGTGTCAAGCTAGTGTGCCCTACATACACGTGTGTGTCAAGCTTATCTTTACGTTTAGGTAATCGTGAGCGGCGCCATCAACGCCACCAATATCACGTACAGGCATGGTAAAACAGACAAAAAGGCTTAACAGGCAGGTACTCCAAACGTTTATAATTTTTAAAGAAATGTGCACAAAAATCGAATTAAAACATTTCATATTACTTTTTAGTTTTCAATTGGCTTGAATTCTATAGATAAGAAGAAAATAAAAACGGTGATGTAATGCAATCTTTATATATGAAGTCAACGATCTGGAACGTGTGTAGATAAATGCGCAGTACTAAAATTGTATAATGCTTGGTATGTATGATATGGATTAAATTAACCCATTTATGCCTAGTGAACTCTCCCATCCTTATAAATTGGATCAATTTATTTCCAAAATTAGGGATGTATAGTATATGTATTTCTATATTTAGAATATTTCTAATAGAAATTCCTTTAAACAAACAGTGCAGACCCTGATGAGATAATGCGGCGTCTTATCTGTGTCTACGCTGTTTGCCAAGGCATTGTTTCTAGACGCTAGACATAAATGGGTTAAATCATGTACAATACGATTCGCACACAATATAAACGTAATTATAAAGTTGTACTGCATTAAAAAGTGTTATACTTGTTCTGTAGCAACATGAAATATCGCGTCATGTTGTTCCTAGATTTGAATTAATTAATCTAAAGTCATTTACTTTTTAGGGGCATCTCATTTTAATGATTTTAATTAATTATAAAAGTAACAGAAAACATCTGGCTGTTGTATCTATGTTGAAGATGGGTGACACATAAACATATGTCTGGTATTGAATCTATAAACACAAAAGACATATTTTTAAATTAAAAATATTGATTTGATACTAAAGTTTCTTATCAAATAACATTCTTTGGAATTTTCAAACACAATATGCTTGTATAATTCTATAGCTCAATTTCTTGTATGGACCAAATAACAACGCCTCTGTACATATAATTATAAAAAAAAGTTTTCGATGTTGTGTCGCAGTATCACAAATACTTTAAGCGCTCACGCGCATACACAAACTTGCACACACACGCTCATGCCCGCACAAACGCGCGCACGGATACACACCCGCTCACACACACACACGCAAGTACACGCAAACACACGCACAAACACAAACTTGTGGACACACGCTCATGCCCGCACCAACACAACACACGCACACAGCAAGCACGCACACACCCACATACCCACCCCCAACACACACCAGGTTACGTGTAACTTGTTAAATGTTGATGTCGATAATAACACATTGGTGGATCGACTCTTTTTACATTATTAAATGTAAACTATATCATATTGAAACCAGGAAACGTACATTTATAATACTAAATATAAAATCGATTTCTTTTTATACGTAGAAAAAGAAATTCACTATTCAGTGATTTATTTTCCAAAGAGTGATCATCCATTGCACGGTGTCATATATACTAATTGTTTGTTGTTGTTGTTTTTTTCAGATTTTACGATGTTGACAAAACAGTGTTTAGTCATCCCTGAACATAATATTCGTATTCCTTTTTGTACATATAACCTTTTTGTGTTGTTTTCTTTTTAATCTTGCATGTGTATTTAGACGCGAAATCATCCCAAAGACGATAATACTAAGAAAAACACAAAGTATTTTTATGAAATAGCTATTTTTGTAATTTGGATTGTGATTTTCTGCGCACAGTGTACTTATCTGACCTCTTATTTCTATTACACTAAAATTATCTTTTGAAGATATGAAAAAACAACAACTGTTTTTTAGAATTTACTGCCATACATTTTATGTCTCAGATCACTTTTATTACTCAATTAGTTTGAGTATTTCCAGTGTACGGAAATATGTTTTTTTCATGTCTCTATTGGAAGGCAGTCGTTTATTGTTCTTTTTTTCTCACTTTTGTTATTATTTCCTTTTACTTCCTCATTTCTATGGTATATTCATATTTTTGTATCTCTAATCTTTGTTTCCTTTTTTTGTTTGTATGTATGGACATATGTCTTAAAATAGAAACCAACTGGACAAGCACACACAAATTATCATGTACATTACCCTCTACCGCTTTAAATAATTAAAATATGTACTTTGAATGTAAAAGGGCTAAACAATAAAGACAAACGAATAAAAATCTTCAAATGGTTAGACGAAAAAAAATATACGTTATGCCTACTACAAGAAAGTCACTTGACACACTCTTTAGCACAAATCTTAAAGGATGAATGGGACGGAGACATCTATCTTAGTGGACAACATACTAATAAACAAGGCATTGCTTTTTTGATTAAAAACAATACAGGGATCACAGTCGATAACTTAAACGAAATAATAATTGGCAGACTAGCAAGTATAGATATCAAAATACACGAAACACAATTAACATTAATCAACGTCTACGGTCCTAACATAGACGATTCCACATTTTACGAAATTACAAACCTTCATAATTAATAACCAAGATAAAAATATAATAATCGGTGGTGATTTCAATACTGTCCTGAACCCATCAGTAGATAAAAAGAAGGGAAACCTTTATACTCATCCTAAAAATAGAAACATTTTGAATAACATTATTGAAAACTACAATATGATAGACATCTGGCGTACAGTAAATCCAAAAGAAATCAAATTCACCTGGCACTCAAACACAAAACCAACAATATTTTGTAGATTAGACTATTTTTTAATATCTGAGTCACTTTGCAACATTATTGACTCATGTAGCATTAAACCAGGATTTATGACAGACCACTCTCTAGTTGAACTTAAACTGCACAATATACAACCTGAAAGAGGCCCAGGATACTTTAAAATTAACAACAGCATCTTATTAGATACACAATACCAAACACAAATAAAACAGGAAATATTAAATACTGTTCAAAATAATAAAGACGCAAACCCAAACACCTTATGGGAAGTAATTAAAGGAAATATACGTAATACAACAATTAGATACACATCATTTAAAAAAAAAGAAACACACAAACTTGAAACTGAAACCATCAAAACCATTGAAACACTTGAAAAACAATTGCATCAAACAAACACAAATGATACCACCGACATTGAAAATGAAATAACAATAAAAAAACAAATATTAGATGGAATCTATCATACACATCTCAATGGAATAATACTAAGAGCGCGTGCACAGCATGTTGAACACAATGAAAAAAACACAAAATATTTCGCAAACATTGAAAAACGTAGAAGTGAACAAAAAACTATACACAAATTAGTAGTCAATGGCAAAGATATAACAAACAGAACTCAAATACTAGAAGAACAACGTTTATTTTTCGAAACCCTCTATAAACGAAAAAATGTTGAAGATAACACCCTTTTTAAAAATACACATCACGCTTTAAACCAGGAGGAAAAACAACTGTGCGACGGATTGCTTAATGAATATGAATGTGGATTAGCCCTACAAGAAATGCAAAATAACAAAAGCCCAGGATCTGATGGCATCACAATCGAATTTTATAAAATATTCTGGAATGATATAAAAACACATCTAATTAATTCACTAAACTATTCATTTAACAACGAAAACTTAACTACTCTACAAAAACAAGGTATTATATCACTTATTCCAAAACCTGGAAAAAACTTAGAATCGTTATCAAACTGGCGCCCGATTAGTTTACTAAACAATGATTATAAAATTGCAACTAAAAGTATAGCAAACAGAATTAAAAAAATATTACCATCAATCATTTCAAAATCTCAATCTGGTTTCATAAAAGGACGCTACATTGGTGAAAACGTTCGTCTTATCCAAGAATGCATCAACTATTTCAACAATTCAAATAATCCTGGTCTAATATTCTTTGCAGACTTTGAAAAGGCATTCGATTCGCTTGATCATTCATTTATGTTCTCTTGCTTAGAAAATATGAATTTTGGCGAAAGTCTCATTCAATGGGTCAAACTATTCTATACCGATATTAACAGTATAATCATAAACAATGGCTTCTTTTCAAACAGTTTTAACATCGAACGAGGGGTTCGACAAGGATGTCCACTCTCATCATCGCTATTTATTATTTGCATCGAGTATCTATCACATCACATCCAATCAAATAAACACATAAAAGGCATATCACTAGAACCTGACGAAGAAATCAAACAATCCCTATTTGCCGACGATGCAACTTATTTTTTAAATGACAATTACGATTCTTTCCATAACCTAATAGAGTCGCTAACCCTTTACGGAATGACATCGGGTCTTAAACTAAACAAAAGTAAATGTACTGTGCTACGAGTAGGTAAATTAAAACAAAGTAATGTTCAATATAAAAAAGAAATGAAATTTAATTGGACAACCGATGAAGCCACAACGTTAGGAATTACTTTCACAAATAATGAAAAGGATACAGTTCTTAAAAACATACTACCTAAATTACAGAATTTCAAAAACTGCTTAAAATCATGGCATCATCGTAAACTTACACTCATCGGAAAAAACACAGTATTGAAAACGTTTGCACTTCCTAAATTAATATATGTATTAACAGTTCTCCCAAATCCACCAAATGATGTTATTAACGATATAAAATCAGCAATATTTAATTTCATATGGGACGGTAAGCCTGATAAAATAAAAAGAACTCAGTTAATTCAATCTGTAGAAAATGGAGGTATCCAATTAACGAACATTGACTCATTCTTAAATGCAATCAAATGCAGCTGGGTTAAAAGATACCTAGATAATACCAATACGAGTAAATGGAAATTATTCTACCAGAAAATCCTAAAAAAATATGGTGACTCCTTACTCTTTGAATGTAACATCAGCAATACTATCTTACATGAAATTGCAAACGAAAACATATTTCTGTCTGATGTTCTATCAGCGTGGAGTGATGTCACTCATAACTTAGAAACCCAAACCAGCAGTAAAACAATTTTGTGGAACAATAAAGACATATCTTCAAACAATAAGACGTTTTTCTATAAAGACTGGTTTGAACGAAGCATTAAATATGTCGACCAATTATATGACTACAGAATTAAGGATTTCTACTCTTTTGATAATATATGCTACATATACGGAATACCTTCAAATAATTTTCTGAAATACTACACACTAATCAAAAGCATACCCATACATATTAAATCTGAAATCAATACAAATAATACACCATGTACTCAAACAACATTTGTAGAAAACATACTTGGAAGAAAAAACAAAACAAATAAAATATTTTACACACTACAAATTAAAAACCCTACAGAAAACTCCAAAATCCAAAATAAATGGCAAGTCCTTTTTGGAGAAAATGAACTTAATTGGAAACACATATTTACCATGCCATATAAAGCAACTATTGAAAGCACACTGAGAAATTTTCAATATAAATACATCCAAAGAATTATAGCTACAAATAAATATCTCTTTAAATGCAAATTATCTAACTCAAATCTGTGTGACTTCTGCAGTGAAAACATTGAAACTATAGAACATCTTTTTTGGGAGTGCAAACACATCCAGCCTATTTGGAATCAATTAATATCTTTTCTTGAACAACATCAACTAAACGTTAAACTATCTTTCTTAAATATAAGTTTCGGAATTAACTCATTGAAATCAATAGACTGTAATAATATTGTGAATTTTATGGTCATATTGATGAAATATTTTATCTTAAACATGAAGTACAAAAAACTAGTACCAAATTTTAATTGTTTTGTCCATAGTCTTAAACTAAAAATCCAGATTGAGAAAGAAATAGCCCTCAGTAATGACTCATTACAAATCTTTGAACAACAATGGAATCGGATTAAATTCTCATAATGTTTTGTCCACTTATATACATTCACTATAATGTTAGTTTATCTCTCTAAAACAGTTATGTTTATTTATTTAATTTTGTCAATCTGACAAGATCATTGTGAATATACAACAAAACACACAAGTCCAGCATGCTTTCTTCCGACTTTATACAACTCATCATTTTTCAAAACTATTCCTCTGTTGTTCTTTTCTTTTCTCTCAAAAAAAATATATATTAGCATATCTTGTATAACATGTTTGAACTTTATTGCTTTGTACAATCACTATGTTGTATGATCATATACATGTTTACATTGTATGTATGATATTGAATAATAAAAAAAACAAAACAAATACTTTAAGACGTTAATAACATTTGGTTTCATATAAACATACATTTTTATGAAACTGAGTCAGGGCTTATATGAAGTCGCATTGAAATTCCATGAATTATGTTGAAGTACATATATTTAGCGAAGGTGGCACAAATATCATATTTAACTCTACGGTCATCTTGAGCAGCGACATCAATATCGCCAATGTCACGTACAGTCTGTTCTGCAGATATGGCTAAATCGGAATAATCCGGCCATGCATATTATTCGGAATTGTTCCACTGCAACATTATTTCGTGCAGCCATTTCCTGTTGAATTGGCATGTATTCCTGCATTGGGACTCGTTCTAGGGGATCAACACAAGAAGCACAACCAAAATCTAGCTTACTCTGAATTGTATGGGTACATGCAGCCAGTGTGTCCACAAGGTCGCGTAATTTGGATGGAAGCATTACGTTAGAATAGATATTCAAATACTTTGAGGTACCTGAAGCGCAATGTATGTATTCACATCTATTGTAAGTTTTTCAAGCTGTGTGAGTGATGACAGCAACTGAGACATCGACTCTGCATGATCCACTATCAAAGCTCTCCTCTCGCCACTCAGACTCAGTCTCTTGATATTCAGACCATAGAGAACCCCCCCCCCCCCCACAGATCAATACTGTCTTCATCCACACGTATACTAAGTGATTCCAGCTGTGTGAGCGATGATAGTGTCTGAGACAACGACTCTGTATGCTCCACTCTCAAACCGCTCAACACACCAGCCAGAATCAGACTCTTGATATGTAGACCATGAAGAGCCTCCCACAGACCAGGACTGTCATACTGCACTGCAATACGAAGCATTTCTAGCTGTTTACGAGAAGATAATGCCTGAGACAACGACTCTGTATGCTTCACTACCCTCAGTAAACACAGACTCAAACTCGTGATATTCAAACCATGAAGAGTCTACCACATAGCAGGATTATCACAAACCTCTTCAATACTTAGTTTATCCAGCTGTAAAAGCTGTGGTTGTGTCTGAGAGAATGTCTCTTTATGATTCACTTTTAAAGTTTTACAAAGATCATCCAGACTCAGACTCTGGATCTTCAGAGCCTCCCACCGAAAGGCATTTCTAATTAGGGACACTGCTATTTTATTATGTTCTCTTTCTCTTTTTATTTTGCCAGTTCTAAATGATCTGCTGATTGCGATCCCAACCCGAGACGTTATTTCAAACGCAAACAGCTCACACATCACCTTATGATCACGTGTCATCAGCAGCATGCTGATTAGACTGCATAGCCAGGGAAAGGATCATCTGAAAAGCCATAAATCAATGTATTTTATCGAGGGCAGTGCTGGAGAAAGGTCTGTGCACTGGCTTGGATCGGTATTGTTGAGAACAATCCTGACAAAACAACAACAACAAAACAAATAATTTAGAGCCATGTTAATGTATAGTGAATACGGTCTTATTAGTTCTAAATCTATATTCACGAACTTAAACATTGAAATTCATCAACCGTCAGAACATATTCCAATACCTCTGAATCTGTAGCATTAAAGTTGTTCCGTTTCGTTTAAACTATTCAGTATTTTTTTGTATGTAATATCACTAAAAAACAAACATTATACATGTACATAAATTGTAAACATTTTTCTTTCAAGAAGATAGCAATGCAATTTATTGGAGTATATGCACGTACAATGAAATGTTTTTTTTAAATCTTTTTTCTTTGAAATAGGTTTAATCTGCATGGAAATTAGCGATACTTGTGGTAAGACAATGTGTAATTATTTATGGTTTTTTAATACGAAAAGAAAACAAAAGACAAAGCAAACGTAAAAGTAAGAAAGAAATATGAAAAAAAGCTGGAAGCTCAAAACTGACCGTCAAGTAATCTCTGATAAATTGTTTTAAATTATTCGAGATTGTTGTTTGTTGGGGCTATTTCTTGTTCTATATCACAGCGTAAGTTTAGGACTGTAAGGAAATTTTTGAAATAAGGAGGTTGTTGCATTCTATTTAATTTAAATATATAATAGTTCATTAAATAAATGATAAAATTAATAGTTTGCATGTTTTTATAATATTCCAAATGTCCAAAACAAATTTATTCGTAGTTAAAATATAATAAAATGCCTTTATCATACATGTAGTCCACTAATCTGTTCCAAAAATGTTGCGCTACCCGGCATTTCCAAAACAAATGTTCAATGTCTTCATCGTATTCATTGCACAGATCACATAAGTTAGAGCTCGTCAGTTTGCAACGAAAGAAATATGTATTCGTAGCAGCTTAATGTATATTGGAAGCATCTTAAATTTGTATCCGTACAGGTTTTGAACACTAGCGTGTATATCTTTGCCCAATTTAACTCTTTATTTTGAAAAATATTTTGCCATCTGTTTTCCGCATTAGAATTTGTTTTGTTTTTTATTTCAGACAGCTGATTGTATAAACATTTAGTTGGTTGGTACGATGTTTTGATTATATCTAGTAATTATTTTTTCATTGATCCTGTTAAAAACGCTCGTCTACAAGTTCAAATATGTCTTTAGGTATGATTTTTATAAGACTTTTTTATTGAAGAAAGTCATTGTCTGATGAATTATATATATATAAATATATATTTGAAATCAGTGAAGCTATAAAATTTCTTCACGAGAAAGTCTACTAACTGATCAACAAACACGATTCCTTTGTCGTGCCAATCTTTCAAGTGCAAAGTTTTATTTTTAATTTTTATTTTACTATTATTCAATATAATATGTTTGCTGAAGTTATGTTTATAGCAATTTTTACACGTTTTCCATCTTTGAATTATGTTTTAGAAATTCGTTGTCTTTACATATACGTTTTATATCTTGTGTTTGCAAATTTGGTTCAAGTAGCAATGCTCCACCATATTTTCGTAGGATTGTATCATACATACACTTCCACATACTATTATTTTCTCCAAGTAGTCGTTTAACCCATGATCCCTTTATAGAATTTAAGAACATTTCAATGTTAATTTAAGGCCTCCATCTGTATAATTCATTATTATTTTGCTGCGTTTTATTTTGTCGGGTTTACCGTCCCATAAGAAGTTAAATATTTCCTTAGTTTATTTTTGTATGGTGTGTTTAGGAGGGTGCGATAAGACATTGAATGTATATACTAGTTTTGGTAAGGCGAATGCTTTTATTACTGTAATTTTCACAAGTGAGGCCAAATTGTTTTTATAATTTGTTTTACGGGAGCTCCCGACCCTATATTTCGACTAATACAAATAAAAATAAAAGTCACTTTCGTTTTTTTTTAGGTTTCACCCGCCGACCTGGTATTTTATCCAAAACTAAAAAATATGCGCAAATTTGCCAAAAGTGTTGTTTAAAATTTGTTTATAGTACGGGTTGTTTCGTTGTACCAAGTCGACTTGTAAAGAGTCAGCGATTTGCATTGGCTAATGCAGCCAATAACACATGCTACTAGCCAATCGGTGAGTATTTTACCAATGATATTCATACTATATTTTCGCAAATGGCGGACGTTAACAACAATGAGGCGCATGGTGAATATTTCAAAATCAAATCAATTAAAAATGGAGGAGAGATCATTTCAATTAGAAAAGTAAAGAGGTGGCATCAACCATAACATTCTGTAACGTAATAGCATATAATGTTAAATAAAATATTAAGGGTTCTATAAAGAAAATATTTGAATGTTAGAAATAATAATAACGTAAATGAACTTTGGAAATTGAGTAACACATTTTGGTGATATATTGGCCATGATTATAGGATTTGAATATTATTATTCTTAAATTAAGATCTCTTGCAAGTAGAGACCAGTCATACATGTACATTTAATGTTAAAGTAGGCTAAACCAACAATTTGAAAGGTCAAGGATAACATATTCTAAACGAATGAATTTGTTACTGGGAGGCTTGTATTTAGCAAAGGCAGTGGAGTTGATAGCTTGGTCAAAAGTATTGACACATACATTTTAATCTTATTAAATTATTTTATACATCCATTTAACTATGCCGATGAACACGATTACAGGAATATCTTTTTATCACCATTCATATAAAGTATTGCAACGGGAATCTTAGTCTTATTAAATTATATCTCACATCCATTGAACTATGTAGTCAAATCAGTTGTATGAAAGGATCATTCGATATATGAGTAAACACGTAAATAATTTGGTTACTTCGTCCCCGGGGGGGGGGATGTCGTATTTGAACAGTACTGTAGCGGTAAGCGGCAAGTAACAAGCATTAAGGGACGTTTTTGACCAAACCAATTAGAAATCAACGAGTAGTCAATATAACGATTTGACCAATCAAATATGTTATAAGGAACTGTGTTATTTTATGTTGATGTGTATTTTAGTATGAAACGAGATGTTTTATGTAGCAAGGAAATTCCGCGGTTAGATTTAATAGAGGAGCATTGTTGCTTGCTTTCGCGGGCTGGGCCTGTTGCGGGCTTCGCGTGTTATCTTGTATTTGACAAACATTATGAAAACGTTGTGTTGTGATAATAAGCAGAAATAAAACGTAAAGAAATCAGAATTGGACGTTTATCTTGTGTTGTGTCTCGATGAACTATGCGACAATTCGATGTTATAAGAAGTTTTGGATATCTTTAATAAATATGCGTATTTATTAAAATGTAGATCCTATAATATTTTTATTGATAAAAAGCCACATCATGAAAATATCTAAGAAGTACTACTTTACTTAACTTTATGATGAACATAAGGACTGAACTACAGGTACTTGCATCAATAATCTATTTCTCACCCACCCATATATATATACTATTTTAAGAAACAAGAGATGTGTTTGTCAGAAACACAATGCCCGCTAATGCTCCGCTTTGAATATTTTTTTGACCTTTGACCTTGAAGGATGACCTTTATCTTTCACCATTCAAAATGTGCAGATCCATGAGATACACATGCACGCCAAATATCAAGTTGCAATCATCAATATTGCAAAAGTTATGACCAAGGTTTAAGTTTTGTGACACATACAATGACAGACGCATACAGTGACAGGCGCATACAAAGACAGACACATACAATGACAGACAGACAGACAGGCCAAAAACAATTGAATATACCCCCGATCATTCGATCCGGGGGCATAACAAGTATGCAAAACAGCTTCAGAAGAAAATGACATTGGGTCCAGATGTTAATATGGCCGTCAAAGTCTCAAGAATAGGCGTATAGTATCCAAACCTATGAATTCCAAAGTTTTAATTATTTAAAAAAAAAGAAAAGAAATCTTCTTGATAAAGTAGCAAATTCACATTCTTTTTATTCTTAACAATATTATAGTGTTTAAGTCTTTTTGATTCAAGTCAAAGGCATGCTATATTTGTTGTAAACATACATATGATATACACTGAACAAAAGGTTAACGATCACTATACTACACTTAACACACCTGGCGGGTTTAGTCTCTATTACAACAATATACATGCAAAAGGTGCTTTTACCTATAAATATATATAAAAGTATGTTACCTATAATTATAAAAAGCTTCTATAACAGTGTAATGAGATATATAAAACACTTAAAGGTTAATGCAAGTATACATAAGGTTAAATTGGCTGAGATTTTAAATTTTCATTTTTTTTTCGGTTTAGACAGTTTTATTTTTATTTTTTTGGTCGACTGCTCTCTTTTCATGCTTTTATTTTTATTTATCACCCCGGACTCAATATGTTTGAAAAATTTCCCGTAAAACAGATAATAAAAAAATGTTGGCCTCAGGTCAATTTTCTGTAATGCAATTGTTTAAGACAATTACTGAATGCACATAATTTGGGTTCTAGGATCATGAACATATTTATTATTTTACAGTTATAAAAGGATAACCCAAGAGTGTTTGCAGATTCCGATGTCCAAATAAATTTGTGATAATTGCAAAACCGGATTGTAGTATTCTTAAATAGCCCTACTCTTAAAACTATTGATTTTGAATTGTTAAGGTTTAATCCAGAAGTATGCCCGAATTGTGTTATTGTATTGACCAAATTTTCAAAAGAATTTTGTGCAACGTTGTTGTAAAGATTGCGTCGTCTGCGATGAGCGACTGTTTTATTTCTACATTATTCACAACAATGCCCCTAATGTTCTGGTCTTTTTCAATATAATTGACATGACGCCTTATCTATGATCGCTCCGCCCACTAGAATTGATCCACCAATCAGCGATCGATTAATCGGGCGCACTCGTTAGCAACGACCTGTCCGCCATTTTCTAGACGAGCTACATGTTTAGGTTCACTTTTATTCCAACGAGTTTCTTTTGTTTTCCTCTGTAAAAAACGATTAAAAATGGTTAAACGGTGTCAATGGGGATTATGTAACTCGGACAATCGATATCCTGAAAGATCAGTTGGTGAGATTTAATTTATATCGTTTCCAAAGCCGAAAAAAGATCTTGAGAAGTGTAAGAGATGTATAAATACATGCGGTCGTCACCACGAACAACTGAACGTCAACACTGTCACAGACAATTATATTATATTTTTATCGGATATACTAGCAGATTTAAATAGTTTATGTTATCGATCTGATTATCACATACTATGTCACGTGTTTTTAAAATAGTTTAATCAGTTACTAGGTCAGAAGCGAGGTTCATCTGCATTACTTAAAGAGAAATAAAACCCAGCATGAAGCCTAATTCATGCTGTGTTTCATTACTCTGATAGTAATGCACTTAATTGACATCATACATGTTATTTGAAGGTGACATGTGATATATTATCTTATTAACGGTATCTTCACATTTGCACTCATGTGGTGTCACCAATAAACGCTTTTAATCCACACTAGGAGCTCGAATGCCTAGATCTCATTTTTTAAACGAGTTTCGTTTATTTTGTTCGGATTAAAAAACGGAAATGAAATATGGCAAAAAGGTGTAAAAAGGGTTAATGCAACTCTGGCATTTGGTATCCAGAAGGATAAGTTAGATGAATCAAATTTATACCATTTCCAACGCGGCAATGCGGTCTAGACAAGAGTACGAGGAAGCTTCAAGAATAACCGAGATCCCCTTTATAGAACATTAATTTATTTCACAAACTTGAAATGTCATATAAGCAATAAATAAGCATTATTAAGTATGTATTATGTCACGTGTGCATGTAAAATAATTGAGAATTTTGGTACCCAATTCGTGTAACTTTACGAAATCCCCGTTAAAAATCGCGTTTCTGTGTGTATCAGAAACAAGTGAAAACCATTTTGTTATTATTTTAATAAAGACGTATCGATAAATGCTATTGTAAAAGAGTTATTATTACTGATATTAGTTACCTAATAAATGCGGTAACTTCGGGGAAGTCGGTATCTGCGCGAGCGTCTGAAATTGGTAGCCTTATTAATTTATAATAGCCTGACCGTATTCCATTTCGTACAACGCTAATTTTATATCAGACAATGTCCAAACTTACTGTGTTGTTTTTGCGCTTTAAATTATAGTGATTGATAAATGTCCCATAAGCAATGTTTAATATGATTAATATCACTTTTATACGCAATAACATGTGGGATTGAGGTACCCACCCGGCGTCAGAAAGCGCGTAAAACTTCACCGAATGCCCAGTTATAAAGCGCTATTTCGTGTCAAATACACGGGTAGGGGGGAATGTTTCGGTAATAATTTTGTTAATTACACGGGTAAATACCGGTGAAGTGTTAATTTATTGCAAATACCCCCATTACACGTAATAACGGGTTTGATTTTGGTAAGCGCGCAAGCGTTTGAGAGCGTGTTTAATGTACCGATTTACCCGTTATAAATAGCTGATGTTCTCTTTAATCGTATATTTTTTGCATTTGCAGAATAACTAAATGGCATCAACTCCTTTACAAGTGTAATATGGTGTCATACAAGTCCATAAAATCATCCGGAATATCGCGTAAATCTATATGCAGTCTATAGGCAAAGACGCCATTTTGGTGTAAGCTTGTCTAGGTTTTCTTCCCGCTGAGCCACGTGATTAAGTGGGCGGAGCGATCACTGATAAGGCGTCATGTCAATTAGACAGTATTTCGTTACATATTACAAACAGTGACGATGAGAGAGGACAACCTTGCCTAACACCATATATATATATATATATATATATATATATATATATATATATATATATATATATATATATATATATATATATATATATATATGTGTGTGTGTATTTATAGTTTGCGTACTACCTCAAATTTTTTCAATGTCCCTTGACATATTGCTTTTATATTTTGCATACTTCTTCACCAACATGACCCCAACCTATATCAAGCATTTTGTAAGAATTATGGCCCTTTTGCCACTTAGAATATGCATATTATTGATAAATCTATGTTAAAGTTTGCGTCCTACCTCAAATATTGTCTATGTACCTTGTCAAATTGCCTTTTATATTTTGCATACTTCTTTGCCAACATGATCTATAAACAAGAGCAGACAACTGTATCAAGCATTTTGTAAGAATTATATTCGTTTTTTTTTGATACTTCGAAAATTGAAAATTAGTTTAAGTTTTGTGATTAGGTTCACTTTATTCCTAAAGTATCAAAGCTATTGCTTTCATACTTGCAACACTTATAAACTATCATAAGGGGCCTCTGCAGGCAAAATTATGTAACTCTGACTGGCATTTTGACAGAATTATGGCCCCTTTTATACTTAGATAATTGAATATTTTGTTAAGTTTAGTGTTTAGATCCTCTTTACTTCTAAAGTATCAAGGCTATTGCTTTCAAACCTCAAATACTTTCTTACTATCATGAGGGTATTGTATCTGGCAAGTTGAATTTGACATTGACCTTTGAATGATCTTGACTCTCAATGTCAAATTAATAAATGTTAATTAAATTGCCATAACTTTTTCATTTATGATCAGATTTAATTCATACTTTGACAAAACAACACTTACATGACATACCACAATAGACTCCACCCAAACCATCCCCACGCCCTACCCCAAAATCCCCCCCCCCCCCAATTTTTATTTTTATTTTTTCCTTTTTTTATTTTTGAAAGATCATCTTATAAATGACCACACACCCACATTATATCCCCTCTTCACGCCCACATCCAATCCAAGAACCGTCTAACCATCCCACCCATGCTATTGCTATCAGACTTGAAATAAAATCTTATTAGTTTGTTTTATCTCTTTACAAATGTTCAATACATTGTGAACAATATACCTGAACTCAGAATCGTCTATGAAGTACAACTTCTTTAAAACGTAAGCGATCAATTTGTTTTAATTATGGTCCACTTTCACTTAGAATATGACTATATTACCTTGACCTTATTGAATATGAACAATTTCCTCCATGATGGCTTACGTTATACTGTCAAGCACTCGAATAGTCGAGCGCGCTGTCCTCTGACAGCTCTTGTTAATTTTAAAACTCACCGAAATGAAGCCATTGTTCATAATAATAATACATGTACTAATATCATGGTAAAACAGCTTTACCCAACGAATAAGATCATCGCCGAAATTTTAAACAATTAAATCTAAATTCATGATTTAAAGTATCATATGCCTTTTCAAAATCTGAAAAAAATAAAAGACCGGGCACTTGTTTGTGTTCAAGGTATTCGATTATTTCAAAAATAAGTCGGACATTCTCCCCCAATATATCTCCCTTTTATGAAACCTGTTATTGATGATTTTTTTAAATTCTATTTGCGATGGCTTTTGTAGCTATTTTTTAGTCTACATTAAGTTGTGATATTGGTTGCCAATTTGTTTAAATAGTGGTATCCTTGTTAGGGTTCGGGATAAATGATATAATGTTTTGTTTTTAAAAGTCAGTTAGATGTCCGTGTGTAAATGAATAGATCGATTCGATGAAAGATTTTTAATATCATCCCAAAAGGTTTTTTATAAAATTCTACTGTAAACTTGTCTGTCCGAAGCAGGGTTCTTAATTAATTGTCATTTTTCATTTCTTTTAAGGCACCATAACATTCTTCTTCGGTTAAGATACCTTCACATATATAGTTATTGTTTTCACTCCGGCGTTTTATCGGTGTGTTTAAGAAATCAATGTTTGATGTTTTATTATACTTTTTTTGATAAATGACTTGATATAATTTTAATTCTTCTGTTTGATATCATCCCGTTACCATAACATTACGAATCATGTACATGTAATTGTTCAATAGACACAGACTCTGACTAATGACTTGTATGACCTCGTTTGATATAACCACGTTATCATAGCAGTTATCTTCACGTAACTGTTTAATAAACTGAGATCCGGACTAATTACTTCTAGTGCATCGTTTGAGACTGAATCAGGTTGGCATTGATAAACAGTGTAAGTTTTGTTATCATTGTTTAGTTGTTTTGTAGTTCTTATCATTGTTACTATTTATTTTTGACGATGCTGTTTCAGCATCGTCTTAGGTATGATACCATCAAAAAAATCTTCACAATGGCAACCTATGTAAAAGACCGAGCCAGTCCGATTGAGATAATGCTCGGGTCGTAGAAATACCGAAATCCTCTTAATTACCAAAATCCCCTGAAATCCCCAGATATCCACCGAAATCCCCAGAAATCCCCCTAATATTGATTATTTCTCAAAATATTTCGGATATTAATATAGAATATTGCAAAATACACTGAAATCACTGATGAAACATTGTTTTTATTCAAGTTTTATCGTGAAAAACTAAATAAACATTATTATTGGGATTCCCAGTATGAATTCATAGTGAATATTTGCACAAGCACGATCAGGTTCCGAAATCTCCGCTGTAAAGACCTTCAAGTGTAAAATAATCATCTGGGGCTTTTTTTTATTATAAAGCAGCGGTACAGTCAAAAACTTAACAAAAATATCCCACTTCTGTTGAAAAATATTGACTTAAAGCCGGGATTTCGGTAAGTCTACATTCGCCTAGCAGAGTTGTCGTTCATGTTTCAACATTCAACAATGGCCGCCCCCATAAGAGTCTCGTGTCAAAACTTTCTTACAGCATAAATTGGCTTGTTTCGCTATTTAGAAGCTGTCATTTAGGATATATAAATTATTTATTCACTAAATCTCCGCTTGTGACAAAAATAGATGGAATTCGAAAAATATATACTCGATGTGAATGAAGGACATTCTGGATCGTAAAAGCTTGACACGGCAAAACTGGCATACTGTTATTTTTAGTTATCAATTTAAGTCACATTTTGCTTTATAAATTGTATACGAGCATTTTGCGACTTTTTGAATGACTATGATACCCGATATAAACATTTCATCGGGGATTTGCAGATCACCAAGCTGTCCTGAAATTCAACATTGATTTCAATCTCTTTACTGGTATGTACTCTTCTTCTATGTTAGTACTTTTTATCATTTTAAAGTTAAATGACCTGTGTCACAGTAAAAGAGACATTAAGGCGATTGTGGCCAGTTTGGATCTAGATCAGCCTGAAGTCGCTTGAAAGCTGTTTGCTTAAAAGCGGTTTTCTGACAATAACAAATAATTTAATTGGATACTGATTGGAATGCGCTTTTCCTGTGACCTGGCTAAAATAATAGAATTGTCATTAAACAAATTATTTATTTTGAACATTATTAAAAAAAATCTTGTCCCTCCGGATCAATGACTCAAGCACTTTCCTGTTAAGAATTGAATACTGCTTAAGGCGATGTCAGGGGGGCGTGAGAGATGTTGCACCTTCCATTATCGCTCGATTGGTCATTGTCGGCTCGGGTACTACGTACATGTACCCCGGGTACTCTAAAGTATACTTACATGTATCCCGGGTACGGTAAATATACTAAAATGTACCTGGGAAATTGAACCCTAAATCAGTCGTTGTCGAATATTATTTTTTTATTAAATATTTATTCACATTTATGTCAATTTTTTGTAGAATGACCTCTATTTTATCGGAACACAATGACATACTCAAAAAGCATGTTGATGTTTTTTTAAGAGAAGTTTGTTTAAGATAATCGGTTGCGCGTTTAAAGACATCGGATTTTGGGCGCGAATACAACTCAGGTACAGTCTAATATGGACCGAGTACAATAACGTATATTTACCGTATCTGGGGAACATGTAAGTATACTTAAGAGTACCCGTGGTGCATTTCAGTATACCTAAGAGTACCCGGGGTACATGTAAGTAGTACCAGAGCCGAAAATGACCAATCAAGCTCCATTATCTCTCATGAACCGACTCAAAAAAACCGAGTCGGCAATATTTGACTTAATTTTTGGTTTGGTTGCTCTCGAGGGATCGAAAAATTTCAGAATCTTCCTAAAAGCCTTACGGTTTTTATCCACAGAAGCGACATTGAAAACTAGCAAACTTTGTTATCTAAAAGGCTGCTAAATCTGATATACAATGATAATGTGAATTTCCTCTCAAATGATGTTCATCAGTTATATTATATAAAAACTCACAGCAGTAGTAAACAACTGGACAATAATTAATGAACGCATCTTTCATTTGTCTTTGACAATTTGATTTTGACATGGCTTAGATTTAAATATGTGACTTGACTTTACCAGCACTCTTGTAACAGAGCTAAAGTTTAAATGAACCATTGAAGATCACCTAAATCCAGATTTGCTAATATAGAAGTGTGGAAAGTTTTAAGGGTGTGACAAGTAAGCAAAAATTAGTCATTACCCAGAGACCACAACTGATCTATGACTGTTTTGAAACAAGAAAAATCAGTGCCTGACTTAAATTTCCCTACGTAGTTCAATAAAAAATAATTTCAAAAGCCTGGTAACAGTTTAACGGTAATGTTTCCAATGTGTCAGACCAGGGCCTTGATTTTGAAATCTAGGACATGCATGGTCATTTTTTTATGAAATCAGGACACAAATTGTATTTTAAGTTCTTAATTGACCTGGCTATAGTTCTCAGATTATTATAAGCTCAATCAGAATATTTATATCATTATTTATGCTTTGTGTATTGTAAACATATACACAATCATGCAGTTACATGATAGCAATAAATCATATCACAGCTACCCATAATATAAAGGTCATTGACAAAGCCTATGGTAGAAATGTGAACACATTGAGTGTAATCGCCCTCTCGTGCCAGCAAAAACAACACATTGACAGGTTGTCATTTTTGACAGTTCTACTTTCACTTTCATTTTGTGATATTAAACTATTAACAATTATGTGTCTGAGAAAAATATCGCCATTGCTTTTAATGCCCCGGTAGGGTGGCCTATAGCAGTTGAACTGTCCGTCAGTAAGTCAGTCAGTG
This sequence comes from Dreissena polymorpha, assembly GCF_020536995.1. Taxonomy (NCBI): domain Eukaryota; kingdom Metazoa; phylum Mollusca; class Bivalvia; order Myida; family Dreissenidae; genus Dreissena; species Dreissena polymorpha. Next base: position 63,622,774 of record NC_068363.1, read on the forward strand.
TGTCAGTCTGTCAGTCCGTCCGAAAACTTTAATGGCCATAACTTTAACAATATTGAAGATAGCAACTTGATATTTGGCATGCATGTGTATCTCATGGAGCTGAACATTTTGAGTGGTGAAAGGTCAAGGTCATCCTTCAAGGTCAAATGTCAAATATATGTCGTCTGTCCGTCCGTCCGAAAACTTTAACATTGGCCATAACTTTTTTCAATATTGAAGATAGCAACTTGATATTTTGCATGCATGTGTATCTCATGGAGCTGCACATTTTGAATAGTGAAAGGTGAAGCCTGAAGGTCAAGGACATCGTTCAGGTCAATGTCAAATATATGGCGTCTGTCCGTCCGTCCGAAAACTTTAACATTTGCCATCACTTTTTTAATATTGAAGATAGCAACTTGATATTTGGCAAGCATGTGTATCTCATGGAGCTGCATATTTTAAAAGGTGAAAGGTCAAGGTTATCCTTCAAGGTCAAATATATGGCATCTGTCCGTCCGAAAACTTTAACTTTCGCCATAACTTTTTTATGCCTCTGAAGGGTGGCATAAAGTTTTGAACTGTCCGTCTTTTTTCATCAGGTTGCCCGTCCGTCCGTCCGTCGGAAAACTTTAACATTGCCCATAAGTTTTGCAATATTGAAGATAGAAACTTGATATTTGGCATGCATGTGTATCTCATGGAGCTGCACATTTTGAGTGGTGAATTGTTAAGGTCAAGGTCATCCTTCAATGTCAAAGGTCAAAGATTAAATTTTGCAATATTGAAGATAGTAATTTGATATTTAGCATGCATGTGTATCTCATGAAGCTGCATATTTTGAGTGGTGAAAGGTCAAGGTCATCCTTCAAAGTCAAGGTCAAAGGTCAAATTTTGCAATATTGAAGATAGCAACTTGATATTTGGCATTCATGCATATCTCATAGAGCTGCACATTTTGAGTGGTGAAAGGTCAAGGTCCTTCAAGGTCAATGTCAAATTTTGCAATATTGAAGATAGCAACTCCATATTTGGCATGCATGCGTATCTCATGGAGCTGCACATTTTGAGTGGTAAAATGTCAAGGTCATCCTTCAAGGTCAAAGGTCAAATTGTTCAATATTGAAGATAAAAACTCGATATTTGGCATACATGCGTATCACATAGAGCTGCACATTTTGAGTGTTGAAAGGTCAAGGACATCCTTCAAGGTCAAGGTCACAGGTCAAATTTTGCAATGTTAAAGATAGCAACTCGATATTTGGCGTGCATGTGTATCTCATGGAGCTGCACATATTGATTGGTGAAAGGTCAAGGTCATCCTTTAAAGTCAAGGTCAAAGGTCAAATTTTGCAATATTGAAGATAGCAACTCCATATTCGGCATGAATGCGTATCTCATGGAGCTGCACATTTTGAGTGGTTAAAGATCAAGTTCATCCTTCAAGGTCAAAGGTAAAATATATGGCTTCAAAGCTGCGCAGAAGGGGGCATTGTGTTTCACAAACACAGCTCTTGTTTAATATATTTTCTGCACATTAATTAAAAAAAAACTTACATCAATACACGATTTTCGTCGTTAATTCAAACATTCCTGACAGAGTTGTGTACATTTTCCTTACATTTTGACGCGCGTAGGTAGGACCGCATTACCGCTACCGAAATGTGTATTCATACTTTTGCCTTCGAGGAACTTATCTGATGTTTGACGGAAAGGGCCGAAAATGTGCGATTGTGGGTCAAGTTCCCCACAGGTACTACTTTCCCGTTCCCCCATTTTTTTTCCGTACCTAAAACTTTTCGTACCAAATATTTTTTCGTACCCAATTTTGTTCGTACCATTTTTTGTTCATCCCCAATTTTTGTTTCGTACCCATTTTTTTTTCGGTCACAATTTTTGTGTTCCCAAATTTTTTTCGTACCCAAATTTGTTTTCGTACCCAATTTGTTTTTCGCCAAATTTTTGTAACAAATTTTCTTTCGTACCAACATACACAATTGTGGTGATTGTGGTGCTGTAGATAAACTTAATTTGATGCTTTTATATCCATCCTCTCAAAAGCATCGTCACACCAGTACTATCAGTACTTTGATTAAATAAAAGCATGCGTTGAAGCCAAACATGAAAACATTAAAACTTTGTCGGAGTATCATATAGAACATAACAACGAAAATGACCTTATTGATCGATCTGTTTGATTTTAATCTTAATGAATCAATTTTTAATGTTCATATAACGATAATGCGATTTTGGAATTTGTTACAACTTTCCTGTGTTTTTGGATTTTGTTTCGAACGAACATTTAGAATTGTGTAATGTTTTCATATTTGGGCAAAATGCGATTGCCGGTACTTTATAAATTATTGCTATATTGGAATAATATTATAATAAAGCTTAAAATTGTTTTATTATTTAATATATTTGGTTATTTCACTAAATTGCCCATCAAAAAATAAGACATTCAAACTAAAAAGTGAAACAATAATTATATTAGACTAATTTGTGTTGTTTTTATGATAGCGCCATTATGCTGATTACGGTACGCTCAGATGAATGTATAAAACAATTGTTTCTTTACTATTACTTAAAATAATACAAAAATCTCGTTATTAATATATTTGTCTGTTTACTGCCTGACACAACTTAGAATTCGCTAATGCAGTTTAATCATGATAAAGTTTATGTAAACAAATAACAAATATTGCATGTACCTTGTTCATTATAGACACCGATTGCACTTTACAAACAATTAACTTTATGGTTTATTTACCTTCAAACAATATGCCGTTTCCAATAAAGTCTAAATTTTTCAGCTTGCGACACAATTATAGGTCAGTTGACATTCGTCTGTTTTCGAAGGGTACCTTGTCGATGCAAACTTTCAAGGAAAGGGCATTTTTAGCGTTATTTGTCTAAATCCTATGTAGGTCTATACTGTTATACTTATTGAAGTAAAATGTCCGTTTGAAACAGCTTCTCTATGTCCTGCCAATATGGTTGTTGTAAACCAGTCGTTAAATCTGCTATTTATCATAGCATGGTGTTGATCCATCATGCTTGATAGCGTTTCCGCACCCGATTTTTCCAGTTGACACAGGAATATAAACACCTGTGATATGTCGCGATATGCATCCTTATGATGCTTAAGATACACAGAAATAACGTCATCAATAAGATGGGTATTGCAGGCAATATGGTAAGAAAGCGAGGAATTCCTGCATGCTCAAGTGGATAAACGAAAATATTATAAGATGCCGATCGCAGTGTAGAAGCGTTTCGTACTGATGACAAAATTCCGGATTTTAATGTAAATTCCTTTTGCCTTCTCTCATCTAACTTAAATTTCCTTAATTCGGTATCACTCAACACTAGTGAGTTTTCGTTTACATTTACAAACAACAAGTGAAATGCTAATTCGGCAAGACGATTTAGGGGTTTGATATTGGGCTGTATGTATTGAGTCCCAGTGAAGCACAATAATGCGGGCTGTTCAAATGTATACATTTCACTGTTCGCTTTTTTAAAAAGACTTTCCAGTAAGAAGGTTTATATTTCACACTTAGAACCTTTAAGTTCTGTTCCCTCTGCATATGAGAAAACAATGGCAGAGAGCATGATTGGTGATGACAGTAAACGTGTGAGTTTTCGTTTCGCTATGTAATGCTTAAATGCTGAGTATTTTAATTCACGATCGTCCTTATCTAACAAGCGGCTCAGGATCATTCTTATAAGCTCTAACGGCTTGTCTATTTCTTCCAGTTGGTAGGATTGGTATCTGTCCGAATGCGTAAATTTAACTACTGCCAATTTCCAAGGTCGTGTTGAAAATAACATCACACATTTGCTGTGATCTACTACCAATGTCGGTAGTTTGTGATGATCTCAAGGTCCGGCCCACTAGACCATCAAGTAGTACCAAGCATTGTTCATGTTTCATTATGTCATTCAATAGTCTGTACGCCTTCTCACGGTCTGCCTGGGAGTACATTGAGTCTATTATTTGTTCTTTAATCATAGTATATACGTCGAATTGTTTTACCGAATTCCTCAATGTAATATGGAAAACGAACACAAATCCTTGCATAACGTCGACATCACTAAAGAAAAGTGAGCTGTTATCAGATGCATTAGACACATGCACTTCTCCACACCATTTGAGGGCCAACTTTGATAAGAATGTTGTTTTTCCAGACCCCGCCTTACCTTGAAGACATATTGGGGGGTTAACTTTGTTATCTGTAAAAAACATATCCTTGCACTGTGTTACCTGTTTTTCTGTTTTTTTAAACACACCTTTGCCCTCGACCATTCGAACAATTCTAGTAGTAGTAGTAGAAGTAGTAGTAGTAGTAGTAGTAGTAGTAGTAGTAGTAGTAGTAGTAGTAGTAGTAGTAGTAGTAGTAGTTGTAGATGTAGTAGTAGTAGCATCAGTAGCATCAGTAGCAACAGCAGCAGCAGTAGCAGCAGCAGCAGCCGAAGCAGCTGAAGCAGTAGCAGAAGTAGCAGCAGCAGTAGCAGCTGTAGCAGCACTAGCCACAGAAGCAGCAATAAGAGCAGTAGCAGGAGTAGCAGCAGTAGCATTAGGAGCAGCAGTACCAGCAGTACCAGCAGTAGCAGCAGTAACAGCAGTAGCAGTAGTAGCTGCAGTAGCAGTATTAGCAGTAGTAGAAGCGGTAGTAGTGGTAGTAGTATTAGTAGTAGTAGTAGTAGTAGTAGTAGTAGTAGTAGTAGTAGTAGTAGTAGTAGTAGTAGTAGTAGTAGTAGTAGTATGGCATATGCTAAATCACAGGTAAATACATACATTAGGAAAAAGTATACAAATGACGTCATAATTGTGTTGCAAATCGCACTAAAGATTATCGCATTACTAGGTATATGCTTCTCTCTGCTACATATACATGTGTTGCCTCCGTTTGTTTAAGCTTCCTGTTTCCCTTTTCCCGGCCTTCAGTAGGTATAAGCCATAGAATGGTTCACTACAAATAGTGACAGTCTTTTCCAAACACAATTTTCGTAAACATAACCCGTCTAAAATGTATTGCCTGAATCCCGATTTCTTTCGAATTTATTTGCTTTGATCTTTTCAATATCTTATTGTTATTATTATCCCGACAAATCACAAACGCTTGATTAAAAAAAAATTGTTCAAAACATTATCATCGGCATCTGTATTCTCGCAGTATTCTCGCGGTATTTCAATAACGCCACCCTACTGTTTACTGGTCAGAATTCGCGCCGCATTTTCCATTCGCTCTCAGAAAGCAGTTTTACATGTGATCATGCACAATAATTTGGTAAGTTGCGGTTGTAATCCATCAGGAACACGATTATTCACCAAATTTTAAGTAATTCCGATTAATTTATTCAGTATTTTTAACTTCTTTTTAATTCGTCTGCACTTTCCCCGGTCACATTTATTATTTATATGCATATAGTTGCACATCACTATATAAAGATAAGGCCTCAAACCACATACTGTGAAACCATTATTAATCGTCAGGCATTAATTTTCATAAATTTCGTCAGTCGACCGATTGGCGAATTTAAGATCCTAACGAACAATCATGCTCTATGTTTGAACAAAAACAAACACTAAGTTGAACAATACTTTAAAACTTTACCGTAGACATGAGGCATTAAATTCCAACATAATCCATGCACACATTCACTGCTGTTTCGTAATCAAGATTAATCCGGTTTTTACACAAAGGGATGTAGATTACACAAGGTACTTAACTGACACATTACACTTCTTTAAAACGCGTGTGCAGTACAGCTGTATCGAATGCGTTGACTTCGTTTATGTAGACTGGTAATGAATTAGCGCTAATTGTTTATAACTTTATTACCCATTAGGTGCATTTTGTTTTTCAGTGGTGTTGCATATTAGCCATCACGCAGCGAATGCCGATGAAAGACAATAAACCAAATGAAAAGATGACGATGTGTGATCAATTAACATGCGTATTTATCACAAATTAATAAAGAATATTTTAATTGCTGTTTGTTGTTTGATTGTTTGCGTTTAACCACACTTATTACTATTTTATATGTATCAATTTATTTATTTTTAAATTATTGACATTATTGATTTATATACCGGTAGTTTACTTTTTAAGAACAAACACACACATAGAGTTTATAATTTTAATGTTGATATCAAAATAAAAAAGCATTTTATTTGAAAATAAAACACTTAACAAACTGGAACCTCTTTCGTATAACACAAACAGTTTTAAAACCGTATTGACAGCATTTTAATAAAAATCATACCAACTAGAACACATACCCAAGAAAATAAACAAAAGTGACTAGTTTAATTTGCTTGCAAAAAAATACTTCATTTTATTTAGAGTGCAAAAAACAGGAAACAACATTGTTTCATCAACACAACATGGACAATTTTTTTTAATCAGTCCAGCTTTAAGACTTATTGGCAATTGGCTTCGTTGTTACAAACACTCGTTAACGGTTATTCGATCCCACTTGTCCGCTAATCATAACAATTAATGAACGTGTGAATGGCATGCATTAAGAGGGTCCATTACTGTCCCTTGATAACAAAAGACTAGTTTATTGGCATGTGACAAACAGGCCCCACCTCCTGCAGTGATTCTCAAGTGTGTTCCCGCATTCGTACCACGATTTTTCGCAACTGCGATTGATCGCGAATATGTATTACACACAAATCGGATAGTGACTGACGCATTTTTTTTAAATTCAAAATCAGAAAATCGGCGAATTTAAGTGCTGACGAAATCGTCATTTTTATAAATATGACGAAATTTTGTGCTGTCGAAAATAAATGATTTCACAGTAATCCAATAATGTTGTAATCTCCCCCGAATATAATTAGGATTGGGTTGTAGATGTAAGATCACACATTATTTTATTTGCAGAAAAATACAAGGAGTAAGACGCCATGCTTGCAAACATCATTTTTGTACCACAACCTTACCATTTTGTCAAAAACAAAAAAAAGACATTTGCAAAACAGAGGGGGTAATCACGTGATAATCAAGATGGCGACGTCCATACCGTGACAGTTATTTTTCGCCATTTTGTACCCTTTAATTCTTCTGTTTATTTTTTTAAATGACGCTCAATGAAAATCAATAAATAAAATGTAAATAATATATAATCTGAGAATATGAAAATAAATGAAATCAATAGGGGTTATCTGCCAGTCATGATCAATGTACCTATGAAGTTGCATGATCCTAGGCGTAAGCATTCTTGAGTTATCATCCGGAAACCATTTTACTATTTCAAGTCAATGTGACCTTGACCTTTGACCTAGTGACATGAAAATCAATAGAGGTCATCTGCCTGACGTGATCAATGTAACTATGAAGTTTCATGATCCTAGGCCGAAGCATTCTTGAGTTATCATCCGGAAACCATTTTACTATTTCGAGTCACTGTGACCTTGACCTTTGAGCTAGTGACCTGAACATTTATAGGGGTCATCTTCCACTCAAGGTCAATGTAAGTATGAAGTTTCATGATCCTAGGCCTAAGCGTTCTTGAGTTATCATCCGGAAACCATCTGGTGGACGGACCGACGGACCGACCGACATGTGCAAAACAATATACCCCCTCTTCTTCGAAGGGGGGGGGGGGCATAACAAATACATGATTGTCATGGTAGATCTTTGAAGAACTTCGACAGCTTGGAATAAGTGTCTCCAAAACACGCTTGGCATTGGTGACCCTGGGCTGACCGTAAGAGTTATTCATTATGAAAATGTTCTTGAGACCATTGCGTTCAAAGATCATTTTAAGATGCATAAGGTTTTGTCCAGAGCCAGCTTTAATATTTATGTTGTTGCAGCATTGAACACATGACTGTAAACAAGAACACTCAATGACTCAAGTTCCTAGCTTTTTTCTGGGTTGAATTTGAGTCCATAATCTCATAATCTGTCTGGTTTCATTTTCCTCCTGCATAGGTAATCAGCATATCACTGAATAGATAACACCATTGTTCATTTTAAGTTGATATTTGACTAGTAATTATATTCAGGCAGGTTCATAAGAACTTCAATAAGTTTCAGTCGAAGAAAATTATGCATAATTGCAAATTGTGTATGAATAATTTGAACCATTTTTATTTATTAAAAATAAAAATACTTGGTCTTTTCTTAATTATTTGGCTTCAAAAAGCCTTCTCAAAGTTGTTTCTATAAATTGACAACATTTTCTTCATGTTATTTAACAAAACAATCATATACAATCAGGGCTTTCCTTAGACCTCAAATCTCAAGAGTCAATGACTCTTGAGACCAAATTTTCAAGAGTCAAAATCAAATTTGTATAAGTCATAATAATAACACAGGAGAGTCAATGATATTTTGTTCTTTAAGTAAATTATTGAGATATAATATATAAAAAGCAACAAATTTACAAATATCTAAACATTTATTTCTTATATTCCAGTCAATAAAAGAGATAATGCAAACATACATTGTGACCAACATTGTGAGCATAGTGAAATCAATACGAAAAAAACACTCGCACTTGTAATGACATACATGCAATATATATATAAAGGGTGTCAAAATTGTCCCAAATTCGAAATACGGAAAATCAAGCAGAGATTCAGAGACCGTAGGATAAAGGGAATAGAGGGCAGAGCCCCTCGAGCCCTTGCTTATTGTTATTCTTTATTTTCTTTCTATGTGCAATTTCTTGTGAGTACAATGAGAAATTTTATCAATCAGACCATCCGTAACACCGCATGTGTATTCGTCATTCTATAAAACATGTTATAAAGACTGTTGGAAATAAATTAAAATCGACGAACCATACTGTATCCGAAAACGACTATCCGAAAACTGGTAGAGATACGTCGTTTGCGAATTAAATAAAATATGTGTTTTGTTTGTCTGCAGAAAATGAAAGCCAATAATAAGTAACCTAGCAAATACGCAATTAATATTTAATTCGGTTGACATATTGTTTTAAGTATGATATTGCAGTGCTTTACTTTGCTAATATGAGATAATTTATAGTTGGCGGACAACTATAGCAACGTTCGTAGAATGGTACGGTTTGCGGAAAGTAGCGAAGATGTTTTAAAAAAAAGCAAACAAAAGATGTTTCGTCAGTTACTGCTCATGTCAGTGCCAGCCGTTTACCATCAAAATACCTCCTTAAACTTACTAATCGGATTTCCATTTATCTCAAAATCTACCCTGGATGGCTCAAATCTGGATTTAATTATTTCATGTGCCATCTTTACCGAAGACGTGCGACAAACACACCGATTTTCTATGCCGTCTCAAATGGTCAATTATTACACCTATGTTGTAATCAATTAGCAGATGCAGCATCCAAATTTGTCACTTTGCCAGACGGTCATTTATACCAGTTATATTGTTATTTTTAGCAACTCTGATGCAAAGCCTGTAAATTTACGTTGTAAACAGTACATATGGCAGCATAACTTTCGCGCGTCTTTGAACGGAGCAAACATGGAATAAAACAGGGTTGGTTACACCAGGGACCTATTTGTTTGTATAGGTCCCTGGTTAAAATGTATTCAGCATTGGAAATACATTCTGACGTATTGTGGAAGTATTTCTCAAAATATTGTGGATATGGATGTTATAAATATATATTGGATATTATTAAAACTGACGCGGGTGAGTCCATTCTGTTTTAGTGGGTTTAATACATGTTGTTTCTGCAAACAGCTGATAACAAACGCTCAGATAAATAATAGAACGTTGATACACGCGTCATCAAACCAGCCGTGTTTTAATTGGTCATTACTAGATTTCATAATGGGCAAAACTCCGCCTATAAGGCGGACTTGTGCTTCAATGATTGGAAACGGGCGATAACGGTTAGCTTCTACCAAAAGATACTCCGCCCCAAGCCAATTATCGATTACTCTTACAACTTTTGATCTCTTTGACGCAAGTCGGTACATTCACCCGGGTCAAAAGTGACGCATGACGTAATTTTCTCAAGAGTCAAACTAGGGTATTCTGTAATTTTCAAGCGTCAAAACCCGGAGCTCGGGTCAAATACACAAGCACTTGTATAGGAGTAAGAACTGACATTAATGTTTCATGAGAAGTGTGACATAATCCATTATGATATGCGTCATCGTTTTTATTTATTCAGACATTCACGACATAGCATGTCATTACTAGTATTTTATATGATACACCCTTTTAAACTGGATTAATAAGTAAGTGTAAACACCACATATATACATTCTTCATCCAAATATTAATACCAAATACATGTATTATTCCTACTGGATATGAAACTGACTATTAACGTTACATTTTATTTATTACTTAAAACATTGGTTCTACATAAACAATCACATAAATCAGTGAAATACCTACTTCGTTTCCATCTTATAAGCCTGTCTGCTCTAAAGGAGATAGTTGAAACTTGATGAATGGTCCTTCCCGCATGTATTTTGATTTTCTTTAAGTTCAATTGATCATTGGAACATACAGTGTTGATCAAAAATAATTTACCGTTCCTGGACCACCAATGTTGTTGATTACTGCAGAAAAGATAATAAATATGCAGCATTTTAATTTGGATAATGATAATACATAATTAGGTGATCACACAAGTAGCAGTTATTGGCATATCATTTTAAGAATAGTGATTTTAGTATTTGGGACATAATATACTTTTTTATTGTTTGTTTGAGGAAAACATCATTACTTGGTCATAAAATTCAAATATGATGTCCTTGATTTCCATGCATTTACAACAAAACTTTTTCCTTACATGGCATTTTTTTTTCAAAATGAAAGCAAATGTAAGCCTGATTATGAGGTAAAAATCACTGACAGGGTGCACTTTTTCTACAAAATCTACTTTCCTCCAATTATGAATAATGAAACTGTTATACTTGAAAAAAATTATTGCATAATCCATGTACCTTCATGTTCCGAGCTTTGTGTTGATATCAAAACAATGTTTTCCTTTCTTGAAAAGGTGAAGACTCTTCTTTACGTAGTTCTTCTTGAATGCTCTGAGCTTTTAAAAGTACATACGTACAGCTCAGACCCGGAGTGTCAATAGCTGGGAGATGGATTATTGCAACTATCTTCTTCACGTGATGTGTTTTGCTGTACGAAAACCCGTTCACATGGCTACAGTCATCACACAAGCACAAATCCACGTCTGTGTTTCATTGAATAGCTCGTTTAATTCCATATTGTCTATCAACGCCGTTGTTCACATGCCAGTGACATCGCAGTTCACGGATACAAGCAACTCTACTACTACTACTACTAAAACCACTACTACTACTACTACTTCTACTACTACTACTACTACTACTACTACTACTACTACTACTACTACTACTACTACTACTACTACTACTACTACTACTACTACTACTACTACTACTACTACTACTACTACTACTACTTCTACTACGACTACTACTACTACTTACTACATACATACCTAGAGCTATACTCTACTTACTACTGCTACTACTACTACTACTACACTACTACTACTAACTATACTACTACTACTTACTACGACTACTGCACTATCTACACTACTGACTACTCTACGACTACTTAACATACTAGGACTACTACTACTACTGTATATTGTAACATTGGAATTCTTGTTTGCTTAAAATAAGGGACCCCAATGGAAATAAGTACTTGTACTTTATTGGGTTATCCCAGGTCTGCAAGATCAATATTTATTTGTGCACGTGTATTTCTTTACCATATTTGTTTTATTATAGGTTCTTATCTGTATTATTGTTATTTTGTCCTTGATCTTGTACCTGAATAAATTGATTGAAGTGAATTGTAGCTCTGCCTACTACCTTACTACTACTACTACTACCTAACTACTATACTACTACGTTACTACTACACTACTACTACTACTACTCTACGACTACTATCTACTACTACTACTACTACTACTACTACTACTACTACTACTACTACTACTACTACTACGACTACGACTACGACTACTACTACTACTACTACTACTACTACGACTACTACTACTACTACTACTACTACTACTACTACACTACTACTACTACTACGACTACTACTACTACTACTACTACTACTACTACTACTACTACTACGACTACTACTACTACTACTACTACTACTACTACTACTACTACTACTACTACGACTACTACTACTACTACTACTACTACTACGACTACTACTACTACTACTACTACTACTACTACTACTACGACTACTACTACTACACTACTACGACTACTACTACGACTACTACTACTACTACTACTACTACTACTACTACTACTACTACTACTACTACTACGACTACACTACTACGACTACTACTACTACTACGACTACTACTATTACTACTAAGGCTACTACTACTACTACTACTACTACGGCTACGACTACTACTACTACTACTACTACTACTACTACTACTACTACTACTACTACTACTACTACTACTACTACTACTACTACTACTACTACCACTACTACTACCTACTACTTCTACTACTACTACTACTACTACTACTACTACTACTACTACTACTACTACTACTACCACTACTACTACTACTACTACTACTACTAACTACTACCTACTACTACTACTACTACTACTACTACTACTACTTCTACTACTACTACTACTACTACTACTACTACTACTACTACTACTACTACTACTACTACTACTACTACTACTACTACTACTACTACTACTACTACTACTACTACTACGACTACTACTACTACCACTACTATTACTACAACTACTACTACTACTACTACTACTACTACTACTACTACTACTACTTCTAATTCTACAACTACTACAACTTCTACTTCTACCACTACCACCACTACTGCTACTACTACTACTACTACTCCAACTACTACTTTTTCTACTACTACTCCAGCTCCACGCCAGCTTCAATGTTCTTTACCACAAGGCAGCTATCTCGGGCCTTGGTTATATTTAACATACGCAGGAACACTCTTCGATGTCATTCCGCCGCATATTTTTGTGTATGGATTCGCTGATGACCACACTGCAAATATACGCTTTACTCCAACACCATCAATTGAACGCAAAGCAATGCAAGACCTTCAAGATTGCGCAATAACCATTAACAACTGGATGAATGGGAATAAGCTCAAAATGAATACTAACTCAAAAACTCAATTTATAATGTTTGGTACTCGGAAACAACTTGACAAGTGTGTGACTGAGTCGGTTGTCATTGTAAATGATGCAATTCCAAAACAAAAGTGTATACGCTATCTTGGTACCTTTCTATAAGGAACACTTAATTTTAAGGAGCATATAACGCGTAAATGTAAAACAGCCATGCTTAATTATTTTTAAATCAAAAGCATTCGAAAATTTTTTACAAGTGAAGCCACAGAGATTCTTGTCTTATCATTAGTTGTTTCACATCTAGATAACTGTAACGTCTTATTGTATGGAGCCGCCCAGTGTGATCTTAATAAAATGCAGAGAATTCAAAAAAGGTGTGCAAAGCTTGTTCTAAATCGGGAAAAATACGATAGTTACAGGCAAGCATTGTTCGATCTCCATTTGTTACCGGTAAAAACCCGAATAGAGTTCAAACTATTGACCTTTATGTACAATTGTTCCCGCGGAAACGCGCCGGCTTATCTAACGGAACTATTAACGCTCAAATTTCCGAAGCGGAACCTGAGATCTGCCGACAATAATGTGATGAGCTACACAGTCCCTGTTAACAAAAGACGAACATTCAGCGATAGGGTTTTCCGGACTGCTGGCCCAAGAATCTGGAACACTATTCCTTAGCGATCAGGCATTCAGAGACATTGGATTTGTTTAAAAGAAACCTGAAGACATTTTATTTTAGGAAGTTTGACACACTGTTTTAAATTGTATAAACTTTTAATATGCTTATTTAATGTGTGTTTTACACCACGCAAATAATGCACTCACTCATTTATTCATTATTTATTTATCTACTTATTTATTTGTTTACTTAATTTAAGAAGTGTTTTGTTTTATTTTATTTAGTTTGGTTATTTTAAAGTGTTAATCAGATTTTAGTTACTGCCTATATTTATATGGTGTCAGCTTTTTACCTCGTAACTTTTATGAATTTTTTGTTATATATACATGTACAACGCCATTGAATATGCACGCATAAAAATAGGCGTTTAATAAAATAAATAAGTTTCAAGTTTCAAGTTTACTACTACTACTACTACTACTACTACTACTACTACTACTACTACTTCTACTACTACTTCTACTACTACTACTACCACTACTACTACTACTACTACTACTACTACTATTACTACTACTACTACTACTACTACTACTACTACTACTACTACTACTACTACTACTACTACTACTACTACTACTACTACTACTACTACTACTACTACTACTACTACTACTACTACTACTACTACTACTACTACTACTACTACTACTACTACTACTACTACTACTACTACTACTACTACTACTACTACTACTACTACTATTATACTACTATTACTTCTACTACTACTACTACTACTACTACTACTACTACTACTACTACTACTACTACTACTACTACTACTACTACTACTACTACTACTACTACTTCTACTACTACTACTACTACTACTACTATTACTATACTACTACTACTACTATCTAACTACCTACTACTACTACTACGACTACTACTACTACTACAACGACCACTACTATTACTACTACTACTACTACTACTACTTCTACTACTACTACTACTACTACTACTACTACTACTACTACTACTACTACTACTACTACTACTACTACTACTTCTACTACTACTACTACTACTACTACTACACTACTACTACTACTACTACTACTACTACTACTACTACTACCAATACTACTACTACCACTACTTCTACCACTACTACTACTAATACTACTAATACTACAACAACTACTACTACTACTACTACTACTACTACTACGACTACTACTACTACCACTACTATTACTACAACAACAACTACTACTACTACTACTACTACTACTACTACTACTACTACTACTACTACTACTACTACTACTACTGCTACTACTACTACTACTACTACTACTACTACTACTACTACTACTACTACAACTACTACTTCTACCACTACCACCACTACTGCTACTACTACTACTACTACTCCAACTACTACTTTTTCTACTACTACTCCAGCTCAACGCCAGCTACAGTGTTCTTTACCACAAGGCAGCTATCTCGGGCCTTGGTTATATTTAACATACGCAGGAACACTCTTCGATGTCATTCCGCCGCATATTTTTGTGTATGGATTCGCTGATGACCACACTGCAAATATACGCTTTACTCCAACACCATCAATGGAACGCAAAGCAATACAAGACCTTCAAGATTGCGCAATAACCATTAACAACTGGATGAATGGGAATAAGCTCAAAATGAATACTAACTCAAAAACTAAATTTATAATGTTTGGTACTCGGAAACAACTTGACAAGTGTGTGACTGAGTCGGTTGTCATTATAAATGATGCAATTCCAAAACAAAAGTGTATACGCTATATTGGTGCCTTTCTAGAAGGAACACTTAATTTTAAGGAGCATATAACGCGTAAATGTAGAACAGCCATGCTTAATTATTTTTAAATCAAAAGCATTCGAAAATTTTTAACAAGTGAAGCCACAGAGATTCTTGTCTTTTCATTAGTTGTTTCACATCTAGATAACTGTAACGTCTTATTGTATGGAGCCGCCCAGTGTGATCTTAATAAAATGCAGAGAATTCAAAAAAGGTGTGCAAAGCTTGTTCTAAATCGGGAAAAATACGATAGTTACAGGCAAGCATTGTTCGATCTCCATTGGTTACCGGTAAAAACCCGAATAGAGTTCAAGCTATTGACCTTTATGTACAATTGTTCCCGCGGAAACGCGCCGGCTTATCTAACGGAACTATTAACGCTCCAATTTCCGAAGCGGAACCTGAGATCTGCCGACAATAATGTGATGAGCTACACAGTCCCTGTTAACAAAAGACGAACATTCAGCGATAGGGTTTTCCGGACTGCTGGCCCAAGAATCTGGAACACTATTCCATTAGCGATCAGGCATTCAGAGACATTGGATTTGTTTAAAAGAAACCTGAAGACATTTTATTTTAGGAAGTTTGACACACTGTTATAAATTGTATAAACTTTTAATATGCTTATTTAATGTGTGTTTTACACCACACAATCAATGCACTCACTCATTTATTCATTATTTATTTATCTACTTATTTATTTGTTTACTTAATTTAAGTAATGTTTTGTTTTATTTTATTTAGTTTGGTTATTTTAAAGTGTTAATCAGATTTTAGTAACTGCCTATATTTATATGGTGTCAGCTTTTTACCTCGTAACTTTTATGAATTTTATGTTATATATACATGTACAACGCCATTGAATATTTACGCATAAAAATAGGCGTTTAATAAAATAAATGAGTTTCAAGTTTCAAGTTTACTACTACTACCACTACTACTACTACTACTACTACTACTACTACTATACTACTACTACTTCTTCTACTACTACTACTACTACTACTACTACTACTACTACTACTACTACTACTACTACTACTACTTCTGCAACTACTACTACTTCTACTACTACTACTACTACTACTACTACTACTACTACTACTACTACTACTACTACTACTACTACTACTACTACTACTACTACTACTACTACTACTACTACTAATACTTCTACTACTACTACTGCTACTACTACTACTACTTCTACTACTACAACAACTACTACTTCTACCACTACCACTACTACTACCACTACTACTACTTCTACTACCACTACTACTACTGCTACTACTACTACTACTACTACTACTACTACTACTACTACTACTACTACTACTACTACTACTACTACTACTACTACTACTACTACTACTCCCTACTACTACTACTACTACTACTACTACTACTACTACTACTACTACTTCTAATACTACTACTACTACCACTACTACTACTACTACTTCTTCTACTACTACTGCCGCGATATATATAAAATATATATAGCCTGATCAGCGTGTATTTGCTGAATGAAGAGATGTATTTACATAACTAAAAAAATGGAGATTAATTCGTAGTTACTATGAAGTTAATTTTACCGTCAAAAATCTGTATTAAAAATCTGTATTGTACTTTTCTATACATTTATTACTGCCAAATACAAAAATGTAAAACGTCTCTGGGTAGGATTTTTTGTTTTATTTGTCAGTTCTTTTGTCATTTTATCACATGCTATACCCTGTTTTCAGGTTACAGTATAGTAAATCTTTTTGGAGTGCAATGCTGTACTCTCGAAAAAAATCAACATCATTTATTTGAAGACACAATTCTCTGTATGGGCACTTGCCATAGCTATATTTCTTAATATTTGTTTGTGTGTGTGGTAGGAAAAACATTACTGTGTACTAGAAAACCATTGTTATGCTTTAAGGTTGGAGACTACAAGATGGTACCCTGACATTTGGCATTATACCCTAAACTGGAGGTGACCCGGTAAACAGATGGCCGTAAAACAGTGACTTTTGATTCGTGGCGAGTTCTTTCTTGCATATCGCGTGACCTATCTTTTTTATTCTTTAAATCAATTGGGCTTGGAATGCTCTTTAAGAAAAGGCATGGTTATGGGGGTCTTTATGCGCAAAAGTTTGACTTTATTTTTTGTTGAAGTTATTGCTTTCACATTGAATTTGTGTAGGAAATCTTTTACTATATTGTGACCTAAACTAGCTTTGGGTTCAATTAAAATATCGTCTGCACTTTCAAAAAATGGATGTCAAAGTGGATTTTTGGGCACTTCTTGGCAAAAGATTGGAAGATAAGTGCATAAAATGCATAAATTCAGAATGTTTGATATGGAATGGGTGTATTTCTAATGGTTCGCCGCCCTATTATGGCCGTATCAGGGCTAAATTGCCTTCTCAAACAATATCAAAGACATACTTGGTTCACCGTGTAGCATTAATGTGCTACATGAAGTCAGAACTGAACGCCAGTGACTCTGTGAGCCACTTATGCAACAATAGCTTATGTGTTAAGCCTGAACATTTAAACATAGAGCCCCATTCCACCAACATGGAACGGAGGACATGTTTACAGTTCGGACAGTGTAGGGGGCATGGAACAGACCCAGCTTGCATACTTGGTAATAAGATCAATACAACAAGCTTCATCATCTCCTATTATTCATAGAAATACACTTAAAGTACATGAATGCTATTTTTGCATTTAAATATATTTTAAAAAGGTATTTTTGCCATTTTAGCTAGAGGGAACCCTCAGGCTGATACGCGGACCACGTTATAGAAGTCTTTATGCCAAGAAGTGCCAAAACAGGTAGTTTTTAAACTTTGTTATAATAATCCCACAATTAACTAAGCATATTTATGATGTTTAAGGTGTGGGAGACCATCAAAATCAGGTTTAGGGTCACTTATTCCCTTGCCATAATGCAATTCCTCATGTAGCTTGTAACGGTAGTTCCGCGTCCTGGCACGTAAAGCTCGTGCTTTGATGGTAGCGGATAACCTCTTTCGGTTAAGCTCATTGCGGTCCTCGTACGCTAACTGCTTTATAACCTTAGACCCCTGTGTGAGGTTTGCATGAAGTTCCATGGTTTTTGCAATGACAGAGTCAGCATAGCCATTGTTTAATTTGTGAACCTGTCCGTGAATGCGCCCTACACAGTTGCGTGAGAAAGTCACAGACTTAGGATTTACGGCTTGGTATGACCTGTTTGCTGCTTCGCATTTTTGAGTTGTGGTTAACAGTTTGGTTGCGTCAAGAGCAGCTGGACCCAAAACCATTTCTATACATTTTTTAAGGACTTGTTGGTCACTGTTAACCATTCTAACCTTAACATTGTTTGGCATGAAATTCTTTGCCTGCCTATTGGTACCAGCACAGACATATCTGTACTTTGCACAACTAGTACCACAGTAACCATTGAAGCAAAGAATTATGGCTGAGATTACATTAACCATGACCTTCTTTAGAACTTTGATGTCACCCTGGTGTTTATTGTGGGCAGCTTTAAGCTCAGCCATACACCTAGCCTTGACCGAGAGAGCAAACCTATTCCTTATATTAGACTTGGAATGACCCTTGAGCATGCCCTTCGAGAAAGGTGCTTTGTTGAGCTCGCGCTTCAGCGAGTTGCCTAAATGCCTTAGATCCCTAAGGTGACCAACATTGTGACCGTGAGAGTTACGAACACCTTGAAAAGCCCTACTGTCCCCATCGCAAGTGAAATTTGATACTTTGATGTCCTGTGAGATCAGGTCTCCCAACACCTTATTATATTTGCCTTCATCACCTATGGGTTCCCGCTCCGAAAGATTTGCAGAACAATTCCCCCTATGATTGGGGCATTGAACAGGTTGACCTTTATTCCTAAGCATAGATGCAGTTCTACAGAGCTTATTTGAAACCAGAACCCCTACAATGTGCTTGTTTTTGGTATTATTTTCGCACATTGTGCTGATGGCTATGGTTCCGGCTTGAAAGGGTGTCGCGTCAGACTTAAAAATTGGATTATTGTAGCAAGTGTCCCCTTCAACGTTAACCAAAAGGGGATCTTTTTGACCTATTTTGGCATTTTGAGCCACCAAGTTTTTTCTTATCTGGGACATGCTTCTCTCATTAAGGGATTTAAGGGCAGAATTGACCTTATTGGCTTGATTTTGCATAGCCAGTGGGGATGGAGCGATGATATTTGTAGTGTTCAGAATTCTGCGGAAACCTGTGTTCCCAATAGAAGTGCTCGCAACACCTATTTGGAACCCTACATTAATCTGAGCTGCCTTTCTGCCCCTGGAACTTGATGGAACCTCATTGTACAGCCTATAATGCTGGCCTACATATCTGCATCTGGTACATTTTAACCTTTCCCTCCAGCCTAAGCCCCACTTTATGGAAGCACTGCCATCAATGACCAAGTCACCCTTACATTTAGCAGTTTTTAACCTATGCTTTTTATTTTCAAAGGCCATCATAGACTGTAGAAGGGCGGGGACATAGACCTTGTTCGTAAGTAAGTCAGGATGGACTTTTGATGGAGCGGGAACCCGTAACATGTCTACATAGCGAATCCTGTTTGCTCGAGGACGCAAGGGCTTAGCTGCGGTTTGAGAACCGTCTACATCCCGAAAAGTAAGAGCATTATCATTGCAAGCTATCCTTGCTTCAAAAGATGACCTTTCTAACCTTACATAGGTTGTGTTGGAATTTGACCTTTTCTCATAATGAAGTTTTTTACCCTTAATTGGACTTGGTTCACCAGGCTTATAAGCAAAATTTAGCAAGTTTTTCTTTCGCTTGGTTATGAACTCCATTTTGACCAGATTTCTAACTTAAAAAAAAGTCAAATAACTTATTTTACACCCAAAATATGCAATTTTACAATCCCTTTAACCTCTAAATGTGAGCAGGCAATGCAAATTGACTACCTGCTGCAGTTTAAAGGCACCCATGACTTTATATACTAGAATATATAATTGGGGGCCTGTAATTAAAGGGGCTGCGACAAACAAGGGGCTTTGAAGATTTCACACTTAATTGGTGTGAAACAAGCAATTAATGGAAGCTGATTGATTTCCTCAGTTCAAAGTATCTTTGATCTCCCAATTTGACTAATTGTATAATTGTCTTGGATGAAATTTGATGTTTTTTGCCACAAAATTGACATTTTTTGAGGTATTTTTTTTAAAAAATACACAAATAATTCATAGTCAATATGGCTAAGAGTGAAAATAACTAACACAGTCAGTATTTCCTCACCCCACATAAGCCCCACATGCATGTTTATTTGGTTTGTTTTGGAATTTTGTCACAGATATTGATGAAACCAGCCTAAAATCTTAAAGGGGCATTTAAGCTCCAAGGCGCTGGAAATCACCGCCTTCAGACCAAAATCACTGGTGTTTGAAAATGTTGAATAAAATGACCAAATTGACAGATATACTAGCCATACTTTATATATTGGTGCAATATGCATGGGAAGATAATAATATGCAAGAACAACACATTTTAATCTGAATAAATTTCTCTTATAGGTTACAGTATAGTAAATCTTTTTGGAGTGCAATGCTGTACTCTCGAAAAAAATCAACATCATTTATTTGAAGACACAATTCTCTGTATGGGCACTTGCCATAGCTATATTTCTTAATATTTGTTTGTGTGTGTGGTAGGAAAAACATTACTGTGTACTAGAAAACCATTGTTATGCTTTAAGGTTGGAGACTACAAGATGGTACCCTGACATTTGGCAGTATACCCTAAACTGGAGGTGAGCCGGTAAACAGATTGCCGTAAAACAGTGACTTTTGATTCGTGGCGAGTTCTTTCTTGCATATCGCGTGACCTATCTTTTTTATTCTTTAAATCAATTGGGCTTGGAATGCTCTTTAAGAAAAGGTATGGTTATGGGGGTCTCTATGCGCAAAAGTTTGACTTTATTTTTTGTTGAAGTTATTGCTTTCACATTGAATTTGTGTAGGAAATCTTTTACTATATTGTGACCTTCAATGTAGTACAACCATTACATTTTTTTTATTACACATGCGTAATTCAACATTTTTAAGCGTTTTCATTGGCTTAGTTTTCGTTTATTTACCAATCGCATTTTGTTATTTTGCTTTGTAAAAGCTGAAGCATTCCGAATGACGTCAGGAAATGTAAACAATATTCGAGATATATAATTATGTTTGCGTAAATATTTATTTAATTTGCTCATTTAAAAGAATGTGATAAAAAGATCTGACACTCGTTGTCATATCATACCATATTTTATTAAACTCGTCCAGGAAATTCGTTAGTAAGCTCGCAAAAGGCTCGCTTACTAACAAATTCTTGAACTCGTTTAATAAAATATGGTATGACATGACAACTCGTACCAGATCCTATATTTATGGTTAGAAACTACATTTTCGAGCGTTTTAAAGTTAGAGAAAGATATTTACGCGAATATGTGAAAAACGGTGTATACATGATAGGTGTTTCAATACTTTGAATTTTTTAATAAACATTCATAGCCATCCTTTAATTCACCACGGTATTGCATGTTCTGATATTTGAAAGAAGTATACTATTGTAATGGTTTAAATATAACTTGATATATAACTTTATATAGCACAACATGCAACTGCAATGATTCCCGAAAATAAGTGCAAACTGACTATATAAATACAACATATTGCGATTCGTACATACTCGATAATCTGATTTAGATAGAACAAGCTTCAAAGGGACTTGTTCACAGAGTAAAATGTGTTTTTAATGTCATTAAATATGTTTACTAACAAATATATAATGCTTATAATAGTCGTGACTTATTATACAAACAAGACAAAAACGTTGAAAACAAAATATCGCTGTATACGAATCACGTCTAAACACATTAATGTTAAATTCTGAATTATTATACATGCATGAGCGATAACTACTTGTCCTTGATAAAAGTTGCAGGTTCCTCCTTTGTACAGGTACACTGGATCATTGACAAATGCTACGCATCAAGTTATCTCCCCGATGACACCTCGTGTGGCGCATACTCATGACAAGACCATAATAAGTGAGACAATGGCAGTTTATTAACATAAATGCATTGTGGCTATTCTTGCTGACAATGCAACTGTTATTAATATTTATTAAAATACTTCATGTTCAATATAGGTATTTTATAAATTATAACATTGATGTACAAATAACACAAAGGTTGATTCCCCAACTATAAAGTGTGATCGTTGCATACTGCTAACAGCTTCTCAGTCGTCTGTGCCTTAACATAAAATTCCCATGTGATACATAACACATATACTTTTTACTGATTTTACTTGTCTATGTCATCAAATGTGCTTTTATCAATACGTTGATTTTAGTTAGGAAAATTTTAGCAAAAAATTATCATAATGATTGCTTAAATCACGGAATGCCGGAAAAAAAATCCCGGACAAAAACCCTCCGTCAGTTTTATAGAGGCCGGACAAAAACCCTCCCATGATAAAAACGTCTACGAGTTTGCTTCCATAAGTGCAAGTTTGCTAAACAAAACACGTACGATTTGACAAAAAAACGTGTGTGCTGACTTCCATGCGAGTTTACTTAAGTACGAGTTGATCAGCACCAAATGTGGGATTGCCGGTCATTTGTGTGTATGCATAATTACTCCTCTAGAACCCATTAACACATCAATAGTTTGCATAAGGTACGAGTTGACTTAAGTACAAGTTGACTACCGTGCGAGTTGACCAAAAACCATGCGAGTTGACTACCGTGCGAGTTGACCTAGGTACGAGTGGACTGTAAACCGCTCTTATGTATTGAGGGAATGTGTACGGTGGACCCTTTCATGATAGAACACCTTGCAGTAGGCCCATTATCTAAAAACATTCTTAATTAGAAAGCCAGCTGGGGGAGGGGGAGGGGGAGGGGCGGACCAAAGGGCCTTTGTACGGGCCTTAGGTGGTCTAAATAAATATAGACGTTCAACTCAGGACATGGAGTTTTTTTTACCATAATTTGTTTTTCAGCATTAATTTATTCCTTGAGAAAGTATTGACCTTTGAAACTATAGAAAAAAATACATCAATTACGACTAATACATTTCAGTAGATGGTAATTTCGTAAAAAAAACATTGGTGACGGGGGATGGTGGGAAGATGAGTTACACGTTACTGTCAATACACGAAAATAAATAAAATTATTGTACTTATGTTGGGATTCATTACGTGTTTGACTCACACAATGCAACATATACACTCATGTATAGAGCAAATTAGCGTTTGATGTTATAGTAACGCTGAAAATTGGCTACTACTTTTCTTCCATTAGCAAACCAAATCTATGTATTATACGTCGAATATCTTTTTAAAAATATTATTTCTTTTCAAACTAAGCTTCATCTTTGTACTAATTGGTGTAGTTTGTGTGAATCCTGCATACAATTTTGAGAGATGCTAAATCAATGTAATTTTCCTACTTTATGTTTTGCAATATCGCACCACTGTAGACAATTAAATGTAAAGTACATTGTTGTTTGCATTTATCGTTTGCCGTTTGATTGGCCTACTTTAAAATGTCGAACTTCATGTCCTGGGAATGTCATATTTAATACATTCAAAGAGCGAACAACTGTAGTGCTTATAGCGCTTTGGTTTTTTCCTGATAAAATTGAAGTTTCACGTTGCTTATAGTTGTTTGTACGGTGTTTGCTGTTAAAGTTTCATTATATTTGACATCAAATTCTTAGTATTCATTAATTGAGAGCAATATATGCTTATCTCCGGAAGTGCGGCTATATATATGGTTATTAACCGGCCACATTCAAAGTTATCAATTCATAAAGACACGGTTACCACTAAGCTTGTGTTCTTGTTGTTTCAGTATACAGTTCTCATGTATTCCCTCCTAAAATATCTAATATACCTGTATTCTTGCACTCTATGCATAAAGGTTATCTTAATAAAAAGCAAAGTAAATCTTTAAAGGGATCTTTTCACGTTTTGGTAAATTGACAAAATTAAAAAAAGTTGTTACAGATTCGCAAATTTTCGTTTTAGTTACTTTATTTGTGAGGAAACTGTAATACTAAATATTTACCATGGTCTAATATAGCCATTATATGCATCTTTTGACGATTTAAAAACCTAAAAATGTTAAAGCGTTGCAACGCGAAACGATTGAATAATTTGGAGAGTTCTGTTGTTGTCGTTTATTTTTGTGAAACTACGAAGATTGCGTATATATAGTATAAAATACGTCTCTCATACATACTTGGCAGGATGGCTGAGCGATATAATTGGTTTTTACTCCAGGACTCCAGGGGTCACTGGTTCGAGCCCTGCTGCGGGCTACTTTTATTCCTTTTTTAAATTTTATTCTTAATTTTTTACTGGAGCTTTTTAGATCCAATGTTTACATTTATCAATATAAAGCATTTAATGTCAGACTCCAAAACATGCCAAAATCTGTGAAAAGGCCCCTTATAAACATATGAGTAAGAGTACGTATTGAGTATAGTGTATCTTTGGGGGAAACTTTTCCTTTATTGCTTAAACCTGTCGAACTATCACTTTGGCCATGTCACACGTACACCTAATTAAAAAATTCTATATGTAATTGTCGTTGCAGTTTACTTTGAAAATTTTTCGCACTATAAGGTGCATTTTATTAATTGCCGAATAATATACATACATACATACGTATGGTGTACAACAAACTTGAAAAGAAAACAAGTATGTTCCTGAGCTCTTAATAAACACCTCATTTGCTGCAAAATATATACTTTCATCGATCATTTTAAATTATAAAAGACCAGCAGCTTCATGATTTATAAGACGCTTAATATAATATTTATAAATATTTGTGCGTTATGATACAACATGTATACTATTTTGTTAATTATGCAGACGTGTTATTCAGGATATGCATGTATTATTGTCTGCTTGTGTTCTTGTCGGTAAGTTCGAATCAGTACCAAGACGATGTTCGAACTGCGTTCTCATTTCTATCCAAGTTTCATTGCTCTCTCGAAAATCTCAGGCACCAGTCACCACATAATCACACTTATTGCTGAGATTGTCATTCACATTTCTGTAGCACTTTAGCGACTCTTGCCAGAGAAGCATTATGATCAGTGGTCTTTCGATTGCTGTACTTTATTCCGGGAGCTAGGCCAAACGGTATACGTCATTTACCCTGAAAAATGGCGTCATCGTGGCTGCTCTATAACTTGCTGGAATGACGTCATTAATGAACAAAACCATAAAACCACTGTTATTCTCCGGATAAATATTCTTCTCCCGGAAATGATTTTCACTCACATACCATTTACTAAATCATCTGCTCTTCTTGTCCCGAATAAACGGCACCGTGTTGGCCATCATATGATTGCATAATATTTGTTTCGTTTTGTTCTCAAAATTGGGTAACACACTAGTGAACAATTTAAACATATTGACAACAACGTCGTCGTCGGTTTTTTAAAATAAATTTCGCGTTCCTACATCGTTCGGTGATCCATCGGTACCCCATGACGCCCTTGTTAGTGAGATTTCGGTAGGAATCTCGGAGGTCCCATTGCAGCATGTCGCGTTACTCTTTGAACTCCGCTTCTAGTTTCATTTGAAGCGCCGAATCCCCTACCCGCCCTAAAAGGAAGACCACTCGGGAAACCCCGAACTTGCGGTAATACGTTTGCCCACGTTCTGCGTATTGCAAGCCGCTTTTCAAAATGGTCCGGAGCAGTGTGCACAATTATCAGCACCGATAAAGATTTCACTGATGAACACGATTCTGGATTTTCAAATAGGTATTTTCCGTTTATGGTTACCAGATACTTAGCTTTAGATGATGCGTTGATGAGCTTATCAAGTTCAGGTTGTGGCGTTACCGCCAATAGATCTGGCGACAGCGAGGTTGGTGTGGGTTGCGCAACCAATGTTGTCGTCAATTTTCTAATAAGAGATCTTGTTTCGACATCTGGATTGATTTCAAGCCTTTTCAACTGAAGGTTTCTTCTTTGAATGTTCTCCGTATATATAATACTAAACCTGAGAAATAAAATGGATGTTACCAGAGCTGCTGCGACGATATTTCTTTGGAAGCGCTGACATATTTGGAACAGGGTATATCCGGACCGGCAAATGCCTAGTGCCTCTTCAACTCGACCCGCTTGGTCTTCAATTGTGGCAGTACGGAACATATCTGCAAGTATACGAAACAGTCGTAGCTATTACTAGATTAAATATTACTCCTGAGATGGTTGAATAGCTACTTATATTGATGTTGCAGATACTGTTACTGCGTATAGTTTTGTTTTATTTTGTTGCCCTTTTCCTGCTGCTACCACATCTGGGAAATACGTCACATACTGCGATTTGAATGGTTAAAGCTAGTGCGTGAATAGAGTGCAGTTTTTAAGTGTTTAAGTTTAGACAACAAATGTGGAAAAAATATGCAAACTTGCACATTTAGTCCCCGTTTTATTTATTTGTTCTGATTAAACAGAAGTTAATTAATGATGCGCTTTAATTGCAAGGAAAACTGTGTTTGAGACTCTCTATTTTTACAAATATTTGAATATCTAAACATATTTATTATTTACATGCAATCATTAGTTCCACTCGGTATATTTTAGCAAGTATGAATTAAATATGGCTACACTAAATATTTTATATAAACGTGAAGGTTAATATATGTTTTCTACGGTGCAAACTGTAGATTGTTCAAACAATTGTCACTTCTATAAAATCTTAGTAAATAACTAATTGAAAAGATGAGCTGTTTATTTTTCTAGGGTTCTCCCTTAGACTGATACGTTGCCTGAAAACATAATAGAGTTATGGTGTTTTAATTGAAAAGCAATAAATATCATTATGATATTTGGAATATTATATACCTGTAGTTTAAACATTAAAAAAATCTATAATGAACACGGGTTGACGATATAGAAAAAAACGAACATACTTTAAGTCGTGTCATTTATCCAGTTTTTCGCATTTTAATTTTTAACGTCATATTTACGATATAATTGAGCTCGCGGGTTAATACGATGTCATTCGTATTAAAGTTGTGTACACCTATGTTCTTGTTAGCTAGAAAACCATCCAGTGGTAATTTTCTTAATAGTTGTATTATATGTCTCACCACGTAGGATATACTGTGCATTTTATGTTTTGCATTGACCGTTCCAAGGCGGTCACCCTAGCTTTATTCTTCTATGAGTGTATGTTGTTTCGTATTGTGCTGTTACGTACTGTTTTTGCAATTGATCACTTGCCTTAAATAAAGGCCCAACTATATTTTTATAATGAGAATGCAATACTGCTCCAGCAGCTGGAGTTTCACTTCTGTATATTGAACGCTTTTTTATTACTTGTGTTGCGTACAAAATAACGGTTACAAAAAGCGTACAAGTATCTGCAACAGATTGAAAATCTTTCCCTTCAATGAACCAACCCAGGAACATTCAATTGAGCTTATCAAGAGTTACATGAACAAACATATTTTAATAAATAAGGTCTTTTCATTGCCCATACAAAACATGTAATTAATATGGGGTGGAAAGAACGCAGCGCAATTTTGCGTCTATGCCGGATGCACCACGTGGATACGACATGTGACTCTAGCAAATGTAAGACTCTTTCTAGGGAAGCTGGGCTTAATACAAGTACGTTTAGTGTCTGGTTTTAAGACGATACATGTGAACATCGTTCTGGGAAAACTGGGCATAGCGCATGTGAGTAAAATTTTGTTTCAGATAAGCCTTTGCATTCCACAAAGGCTAATCAGGGACGAAACTTTCCGCCTATATTGGGTTTTCGTTTTAGAAGATACTTCATACAAACGAAAAGTGTCGTCCGCATTGACAACTCAGGCACAACACGTCTGTCCTTAGCGAAAATCGAGTGTCGTCCCTTATTAGCTTGTGAAGAATGTACGTTAGGCCCTGTTTCCAGGGCGAGGCTTATTTATTTTACATTTCAATGACATCAGTTTTGAGCTTAGAACAAATAAAAAGCTAATAATCCAAATAATTGTATGATTGACATTTTTACAGATCGCCACGAATATAACATATTTAAGTTTTGAATCGTAAAAACGCAAATAGGAAATGTTTAATAAGCATGTTTATAAACCATGTTTGTTAATCGAACCTATATACGTTACAATACTAAAATATTTAAACATTTGCTTTTGTTATGTATGCTTAAATCTTTAATTTCTTTTACGAATTAAAAAATGCTTCTTCTATTGTTGCAATTTAAGACGGCGAAGCTATGAAAAAAAATCTTAAAAAAGATTAAATAAATTTCACAGAGGTTTAACGTTTTAGCCGCGCTCCGGGAAAACGTACTTAATGAATTTACTTTGAGTATCATTCCTGATAAGCTTGTGGTGCCCGATTTAAACACGAAGGAATAAAGCGGAGTTGTCCCAGAGCGTGGCTCATTTCAATTGTCAGGTTTCTTCTCTATAAGGAAGTACTCAGCAGGCATGATATTTAGAACCTATATGGGCGAATGTGAACACAGCTTTAATTTATTTATCCTACAGCTTAATGATTTTATAGAACAAATACGACTCATAAAGAAAAGATAAGGTTTTCTCCACAGTTTTTTATATCAGGTTTCATCCACACTTATTTTTAGAACATTACGTAGGGACTAGTTTTTTTTTGGCCTTTCACCCCTGATTGCGTCATTTAGGTCATTGGGTACGCAGTCGTTCAACGAGTTTACGAGTGTGTGTGTGTGTGTGTGTGTGTGTGTGTGTGTTTACGATGGATTACTATAATATTATGAATGTGAATAACACAGTGTTTGGATATAAAACTGGAATGAAACTGGTGAGACTGCATTTTCGATTTAGTTAAAATGTCGAATGTACTCGAATAACGCGATGTTTTGTTGAACAATTGATGGATTAAATTTAAGAAAAGTGTCAGTGAATTGTTCTTTAACTTTTCGAAGGAAATCAATGTCGAATTAAAATGGTAATTTCTTTGATGGTTTAGTCGTTCCTTTGTCAGTCGATCAAAGAATGTCTATCCACAAAGAATTGCCTGCTTACATCCAGTGCTTAAAATGGAAAAGATGGATGGCAATGATTAAATTTCTCTAGAACTTTAACTCGTCATGGAAGCAAATTAAAAATTACGAAAATAAACATGGACGTGGTTATTATACAACTTCGGTGAGTAGAACAATAATTTTATGTAAGTAAGTATTAAATGTGTAAAAAGAAGAGTTGTTTAAAGACTAAAATAAACAATATCGGCGGGAATAAATGCTGAATCATGCTTCACGTAGCCACGGTATGTGTCTACACATTTTGTTAATTTCAAAATGGCGGGAGCCATGTTTGTTTTTTGTTTTGTTTACAGTGGTGAAACAAGAATTGTAGATTGTACACAACCGTCTGTGTTCTAATTGAGTGTGTTACATTTGGAACGCTGATTAAATTTGAATCGAGGCGTATAGCGATATTTTGTCTCGTTACTTTTCGTTTGCGTGGAATTCTTAAGGACTATTTCGATTTCCGTAAACAGGAAAGATCACAATAAATATTATTACGCAATGTAAGATTCAGTTAATTTCATGTGATTTTGCTTTTATTTTAGGAATAAATTAAATAAAACAACATTGTAGGATAAATAGAATACTATGTTAGTGTGATTGTGTTCTTAAATTTATCCCACTCGTGTCAGAAAGGCTAACAAGGTTCGGCAAGCCTCGCCATGTAAACCTTTCTTCACTCGTGGGATAAATTTAAGTACACAATCACACTAACATAGTATTCTCTATAACCTTTATGACTAACAAGAAATATCTTTAAAAAGATATACGGCGTTGATGTTGTAATGTTTGCGACCAGTGAAAGGATATGGAATGAAGCGACCATGTATTTTAATGAAGGTAGTGAGTGATAATAAGATAATATATTTTAATGTATTAACAAATAAAAATGATGAACAAGAAGAGGTGAAATTGTATGTTTTTTTGTCAATTAGTATTGTAATGACTAGGTTTTAATAATTGAACAAGTAATACATTAGTTTCAATAAAAAAAGAAAACATATTCGCCACTGAAAAACTATGAACATAATGTTGGAATGAAATAAAAGATAATGTGTTATAATGTGTACAGATGTTGGTAGAATGTAAACATAAAAGACTCCATATTGCATGCTTCATAGTGATAGGAATTTACACTGATTAACGCAAATACGTATTATAATAAATCAAAACAGATATATTTGCAACACCTATATATTTCCTTAGTATCGCGGGCTACCGCCCCAAACCCCCGCTTTGTCGATAGTGGTAAACAACTGCGTACCGGTAAAGTGCAATCTAGCCTGTTTTTGTAGTGTTTTGTGTGGCCGCTACGACATGTAAACAATAGATTCTTTTAATTGTACAGACATGTGATTAATGCTATACTGCTTCGTAAACTAAGGAGAAACGTTTCGATGTAATGTTTAGAGGATGTTTTGTATCATGACAGTTTTTAATTTATTGTAGTTTACATGTAATTTACAATATATTCATGTTTCATTTTCAGTTCAAATGATATGCATCCAATGTTTTAGTCTGGAAACCAGACTATCAATGTTTACGGTGATTTTTGTATTATTAGCTAATGAACAATTCGGGTTTATTCATTTCGGATCTATCATGATGAAGGTCATCTAAGGTCAAAGGTGGCGTTAAACAGCTATGCCGAAAAAAAGATACATATATCGGCCCATTTAACCCATTTATGCCTAGCGTCTAGAAAAAAAGGCCTTGGCATAATGGGCTAAGAAAGTAAAGTTATTGTACGTCCTATTTGGACGAATATGACCAAGAACATTATGTAGAGCCTATATCGAATCTTATGCGCAACATTGCGAAGCAGGTTGTGAAGATGACCTCATTTTGCCATGAGTTTGACATATGATGTCTGCCTCCTCGACCTCTTGAGCTCGCTTTCTCGCTGTTTTTTTTCCGTGAAATTTTGCTGGCTTCCTCATTATTGTTTCTGCCGACCCTAAAATAATAGAGCCGCGATCTGGAGAAAATGTATTCGATGGCGGTGCTTTCCTAGGAGTCCACACAGGCTGTTCAAGGGCGGCACATTCCGAAGATATGCAATTTTTCTTTTAAAAGAAGGTCGCTCTTAACGAAAATCCAGTGTAGGCGGAGCAAAGTGCCGTCCCTGATTGGTCGCCTGTGTAGACGGCACATGCATAATCCCAGTTTCCCCAGAACAGGCTTTATTTTCCCTGATGTACAATTAATTATTACCTTAAATGATGCTCGGTGAATATGCTACATAGATTTAATATAGACCCAAACATGGTCATTTTACAAATTCGTTAAAGAAATTATGCCGACGAAAGTTGAAACCACAATCTAATGGGGGGAGGGGTTGCGGGCTAAGTCTGATTTTCGGAACAACTTCTCCAACTTTGAAGGCAAGCATGTTTATTTATATAAACAGATGAGCACATCTTATGAAGTTTTGGCTTATTGTTGTTTCGCGTGTGAACAAAACGTATACGAGAAGTTGTTTAACCCATTTAGGCCTAGTGGACTCTTCCATCCATCTTAATTGGATCAATTTATTTCCAAAATTATGGATGTTTGGTATATTTATTTCTATATTTAGATTATTTCTTACAGAAATTCCTTTAAGCAATCAACGCAGACCCTGATGAGACGCCGCATGATGCGGCGTCTCATCTGGGTCTACGCTGTTTGCCAAGGCCTTTTATAAGACGCTAGGCATAAACGGGTTAATTTGCACTTTTGATACATAAACTCCAAATGTTACACAAGTGCGTCTGCAACATGTTCTATTAATTATCCGACAGAAAAGGAGTTGATTAAAAAATATTCGAACAGTTTGTGGTTTTGAATAGGTAATTATTATTTTCTTCGCCTTATGTAAGTTGGATGTCAATTTCATTATATTTCCTTGACGCACGCCGCTCTACTGGAAGACACGTGTTGGATTAATCAGCCGTCTCGGGGCTTAAAATGTGTTGAAATGGTATAAAAAGCACAGCTTCAATCAATGATTGCTGAATAACAAACGTTTTGATTAGAAATTGTTATTCATCGTGCAACTAATCCTAGAAATTCTAATAACAAAATCGCGCGAACACGTAATGTTTACAACAATATACCAGAACAACAGGTGGGCAGCGGGGATGGGTATGCGGGAGCTTACCGGGTTAAAATGTGGTTAATTGGAATTTAATTCCAATATTGCGTCGTTTTTGTGTTTTTTTCGTGAAGGAGTAGCGCATATTTTCGCCCGGTAAGCAACTTTGTATTTATATTCATTTCAAATGAAAACGCCCTTTCGGCTCTACGATGTGTGTGCTTCCCGAGGTTTTTTTTCCTTTCGTAGACGTCGGAATAAAAAAGTTATTGAATGGACCGTCCACAACTTTGACGTTCAAAACATAGGAAGTAGGCCTAGGCATATCATTTTGTCTTATAATACACAGTATGGAAGCACGTACACGGTACAATTTAACTGAAAGCACGATTGTTTCATGTTCCGACGCCGCTCCATCTCATATATCTAATTTATTGCCAAAAATAGGTTTAAATCCCTTTTGGAACCGACTTCCCTTAAGCACATGTTGGGACCTGACTGACAAATAGCTACCGGTATTTCGTTTGTTAAACAGATTATATGTGTACTTCAATATTCTAGTTTTATAGCATGTTATGTGGTGCAATATAAGTGTGTTCTTATTCACGTCACTTACTTTAGAATAATCATGATATACGAAAAACCTACCGACTAACTTAATCAATTCACCTTTTTTTCAAGAGGATGGGTTGTGGTGTGGCTGGTATACGAGATGATATACTGTTTACCAGCCCTTTCAGTTATATTTTTATTGATTAAATGTACAATGCGTTTGCCAATAACAGAATAGTTTTCACGAACGAAATTCGTTTTATTTTCTAACAACATTTTTTTCACTAAAATGGTCTTAAAAAATAACTAAAAAGATCTTAGAACAATTCTTAGAAGAAAATATAAGAGATTTTTTTTTATTTAAAGTGAACAAATTTAAGTTTAAGAGAACCCAACCCCTTCAAATTTAAATTAAAGGCACTTTTCCCACAGGTATAATCTGTTTTGAGAAAGATCACAAAGTTCCGGTACAATGACACACAGATTAATTCATAAAAGTTGCCGTTGAAAGCGCCATGCGTAACAGCGTTTCGCGTCAAGAATTAAGGTAGAAAAGCCAAACTTGGTTACATCATACATGCAGCACTTAGACTCCATACAAGGCATGTCTTTCGATTCTAATAGGCAAAGCTGATCTTACATATGGCTTAATAAGTGAAAAAAAAATCATCAATGGCAATATTTGTGCATCAAAGCAGGTTTTGAACTGGATTCGAACAACCTTTTTTTATTTATTTTTTTGCATATTTTAGGTAAAATCCATGTAGAAGCAGCAATTCTGATGTCATATGACCCAACAAAAGGGCTCGCTTGCATGGAAAAACAACACACTTGACTTCCTGACTAAAAACAGTCATCGTCAGACATGAGCTTTAAGTCTTTTGTCACACCTGGACCTATGATTGCTCGGCTCGAGTTCCGTCTCGGGCAGGCTCCGGAAAGTGTCAGTCTGGCCCGGGTGCTCAATTCCGTGTAATCTGAGAAAACAAAAAGGTTTTTTGTGCGCATTTTCCCATTACGGTGCCAACTAATGTAAGTTAGATACAATTAGAGTAAGCTTTCAATAGTCTTTCTTGCTTTATTTGCTGCAAATGGTTAATTCACCACGCCGGCATCACATTGTCGAGCACACCGGCAAAGTCATCGCCACAAAATTTGGTTTCAGAGCTGCAGTCAATGTAAAACACCCAATTTTCTTAATTTTGGTGACAAAAGTGTGCCAGGATATCAAAGAAATCATTTTACAATAGATTTTATTGAAAATTACGGCGTACTAACCTGCAAAGACACCGATCATCTCGACACGACTGGGCGAGAGTTGAGGGCCGTCTCCGAATCAGTCACGCTGTACAGTTTTTGATGGCCTGTCACTTCAGCCGGACTTGTAAACCAATTGGACGACAGTTCAGGCAGAGCTATAGACCCATTTCGACACCGCCTACAAATGCACACTTAGGTTTACGCATAATATTAAGGTCACTTAAATACAGATCCCCTGATGTTTTTCATGCAGGGTCTATCGCAACAACATTCTTCCAGGAAAGAAAGCATAATATTATTATCATTTTGTGTTTTCAGCTGAATACTTGATTTTACTTGAACTCAGCAAGATATCCAAACAGGTAAAATAAGGCAAAGTAGTGTTATTCTGAGAAGATCTGCCTGAATGGGTTGAAGGCGAAGGCAGATAGAAGTGTCGGTCCAAAATTGGCGGGCATTTTTAACAGTAAAAGGCTCAAAAAGTAAACAATAATAATAAATACAGATGAAATAAAGACATGCATTAGGTTCATTATTGAGATTGATGCAAATCAATGTCAAAATGGCCCTGAAAAACAATACCGGGTGTTTAAGTAGTCTTAGAATATGTCTCCGGAACAGGTTTCGATGTGATTTT
>NC_068363.1:64372983-64377983 GCF_020536995.1 Dreissena polymorpha
TCGGAGACTTTAAATTTTTTTAATTACCTCCCCTGCAATAGAAAA
This sequence comes from Dreissena polymorpha, assembly GCF_020536995.1. Taxonomy (NCBI): domain Eukaryota; kingdom Metazoa; phylum Mollusca; class Bivalvia; order Myida; family Dreissenidae; genus Dreissena; species Dreissena polymorpha. The sequence goes on from NC_068363.1 coordinate 64,373,029, forward strand.
TATATATGGAGACTCGCATTCTATGGAATATCAAAATCTCAATATATCTTTCTCCGATTTTTTTTCTGGTAAAAATCATCTTAAATTTAGCTGTATATTCGTATGTAATTAATTAAACAAGAGTTATAAAAAGGCATCGCAAAAAATATCGCGTTTTACTTGAATAAGTTACCTCCCTTAAGCCTATCGGAATATCAAAAATACGTATATAAACAAAACGCGTTCCTTGCATAAGTGATAATAAAGCGCGTGCCCGTGCCACTCGTCCTCCAAATATTTACTAAATATAGTAAAACGTATCTACAATCATTGCGACTAACTCAAACCTCAGTAAATAAGTAATCAGGATAAATATACGTTTAGGTAATTAAGATATAAAACATACATATACAAATTTACATGTTCCCTGTCTGCCGAACCCGATCCATGGACTATAGCCACAAGAGGTTCCTATGTACCTATGTAGCCGGATTGCGCCCTCAGAGCGCCCAACACCGACACAGATCACGCTACTCTCCGGTCAAACACAATACTACATAGGACTGCTGCCTTTGTCACCATATTATCAGAATCATTAACGTGCAAAATGGAAACTTTCAACTGTCCTTTCACTTCATACATAAGCCATTGCCGATCTTCAATGATCGCTTATTTCCGAGAGATGCATTTTATTTTTTTCAAACTTCGAATTTTGATATATGTTTAACTTATTCATTTAGATTACATTATTTTCACTATAAATATTGACTTTGATCCAATTATCATCTGAAAAATACGATTTCGCGATTTCTTCAAAGATCGAGCGAGCCTTTTTACCTGTTTACTTATATATATCTAATTTAAGGGTATACAGATGTGAAGTTGTCGTGGCCGAGTGGGTAAGGCGATGAATAAGAAATCTTTTGGGATTTTCCCGCGCAGGTTCGATTCCTGCCGACATCGCATACTTTTTGCGACGCGTTTTATTTCTTTTCTAACGTAATTTGATTTAATATAGCACATAAGCTATGTTTATTGTAAAATATGTTGAAAATTGTATGCACATCCTTCAATTTTAACATTAAAACAACGTTATGGCTAAATTGATTAATTTACTGCTGAAAATACGAATGCTGCATGTTGCATTTTTATTTTTATTTCAAAAAGTAAACGGTAAATCTGTCTATTTTTTGGTATTTTTGCTGTATATAGTGTTTCTATAAAAACTTAGTTTAAAATATAACTAAAATGATACTATTTTGAATTTTATGACACTTTGTTTTTAACCGACCCAATTTTTACTTGGCTGAAATCACTTACATTTCATGGCGCTATTCCATAGATTAAAATTTGTAAAAAATAAGTGTCTGTAAAAGAATACTTATTTCATCTTGTTTAAACTTTAATCACCTTTACTGCATCTGTACACACCAACTGCATGCCCATATTTGGAAATTTGAATGAATTATGGAACTTTTATATACCCCAGGGGTGAAAATAAACTGGACAAAAGCCGAGCGTGAGGGTGGTTTTGAAAAAATCGGTTTATTTTTTTGAAGCGTGGAAAGCCTACCTACAAATTTGCATGTAGTTTAGTGAAATGATGCTGATTAGGAAAATAATTAATTAAATTATATTTGGATATGTGCCCATTAGAGGTGCGCAAGCTTAAAAAGGTAGAATTACCGAAATTCCCGTTCTTACACGTTGTAGCATGGATCGGGTATTGAACACGATACACGTGTGTATTAGCACCCTACTGTAGTCCCGGCGGGGTTATCAACTGCACCAATACACCGGTAATCAACCAGGGGAATATCATATGAAAAAAGAACTATCATGCATGTTTGATTTGTTAAAGTGTGTCACAAAATTTCCCTAACTGCCGATGTCGGCTATAATTTCGGTATAAACATGTACAGAAATTAACATATATATAATGTTAATGCCGATATGTTATTGGACATTTTGTATGTCAAATGTTCATTATTTGTATTTAAATTAAGACGATTGTATTGAACACGATACACGTGTGTATTAGCACCCTACTGTAGTCCCGGCGGGGTTATCAACTGCACCAATACACCGGTAAGCAACCAGGGGAATATCATATGAAAAAAGAACTATCATGCATGTTTGATGTGTTAAAGTGTGTCACAAAATTTCCCTAACTGCCGATGTCGGCTATAATTTCGGTATAAACATGCAAAGAAATTAACATATATATAATGTTATTGTCGGTATGTTATTGGACATTTTGTATGTCAAATGTTCATTATTTGTATTAAAATTAAGACGATGCTTATTTGCCAGAAAGCGTTTATTTCAAATTCAAAACAAGCAATAATCATACATAATACCAAAATATAAAACTAACAAAATGACAACACTCTCGCTTAACGCAACGTTCAGAAGCACGCGCACTTAACAAAATTATTGCAACTAATGCAAGCTGTAATTAATATGTGACTACTTGCTATACAACCAGTATCATGCGAAAATTGATCTTATTTAATTGTGGTTCCCTCTTTGAATTTATGTTGCCTGTCGACTTTTAGAATAATGTGTCAGTAAGAAATGTATTGCTTGCTCTACAACTAGCATCATGCGAAAATGGATCTTATTTAATTGTAAATCCCTCTTTGAACTTAAGTTGTCAGTCGACTTTTAGAATAATGTGTCAGTAATAAATGTTTTTCTTCAGTTTCACATGTTTTTTCAAGAAAATTTAGTGAAAGATGCAAATGTGTCTTATTTATTTTTTTCTGTGTCTTCAATGTATCTTATTTATATGTGACTGCGTGCTTATTTTTTTTTAAGAAATGAAAGATGCAAATGTGTCTTATTTTAATTTTATCCATGTCTTAAATGTGGCTTATTTATATAAGATAAAATGATATACTGCCAGTGTCATGCAAAAAAGGATCTAATTTCTTAATATCCACATTCACGCTTTGTTCTTTATTAGCACCGTCTTTAATTAGGCTATCTATTTAAAGTACAGATTACTGTGAACTTAATAATTGTGCAACGGTGATGTTGATCCATTATCGTTGTTAATTTAAAATGTAGACAACAAGTTAGCAATTAATGAAATCAGTTATTTTGGAAGTAAATCTAATTTTTTCTGTACAGTAGCCAGGTGGATGTGTATTGAGCGGATAAGATAGGGATCACCACAACAAGTTTCTAATACACAGTATAGACTTCCCCTATTATTGTAATTGTTATTTACCTGATTGGAATAAATAAAGTGTTAAAGATCATTTCATGTGAAAAGCAGGATTTCTGACATAATTTCAATCGTTTTGCTTTTATACAAAATTTCATGGAACAATGAATATATTGGCGCGATGGAACACAATTTATAAATCAAGCTGACAGTATAGTATCCGTTTTTAATTATGTGTAATTTAATTCGCATCTCTCCCTTAACTCGTTCAATGACACGTGAACTTATATCAATTATAAAACATCACGTGCATCATTAATTTTTTTTTTTAATTATGAAAACATATTATATGTTCTACATGGTTTTGTTTAGTTTTTTTTCTCAACCTGAGAGACATTATAAAACATTGTTATATATAAAGCGCTTTACTTTTCTACATTACATAAAGATATATCGATTTTTTTGTTAAGTGTACGTGCTTGACATATTTATAAAAAGGCAGTGTTTATTTTTGTAATAAAATCGAAAATTGACATTTAATTTGATGCAATCCACATTGTTTAGCGGCCAAGCGCAGTACTCCGCTCTCGGCGGCCGATGGTGTATTGCAATATATACAATGAAAAGCTGGGTTTCTGACATAATTTCAATCGTTTTGTTGACGCGGAAGTGCTTTTTGGTGGCCGAAAATACTATTGTTCCCTTTATTTAAACCTAAATCAGTATTTTTTTACACTTGAAGGTTTGTACAGCGGGGATTTCGGTACCGGCGCGGGTTTATGTGCTTGTTAAGAATTACCGAAATCCCCGCTAAGAGGCAACATATGCTGATTTATGCTTTGATTAAACATTGATAACTAAATTGCAAAAGTGTATAGCATATTGTAAATAAGGTAGTACGATATCATTTGTTTCATCAGATTTGTTTGGAAAATACTTTCTGGAGACTTATTATTACTATGTCATGTTATATTTACATATACTTTTGTGTAACCAATGTTTTAAATGTACATTTTACCTTTTTTTACATTCGTTTACACATTTTTCACATTAATAAACTATTTAATAATGGAAAAAATATTCTGATAAGAGTGTTTAAATGATTAACACTAATATGATTGTGTACAAATCAACATTAATGCAAAGCCAAAACCTAAACATAATGACATATAGACCCTTTAAGGCGTAATATGGGGGATTGGCGTAAACATGGGTGATTTCGGCTCTGGGCGTACGAATGTAGCAGTACCGAAATCCCCGCTAATTATTTTCCAAAAGAAGTAACCGAATGGGAGATAATACATGTCACTGGTTGCTAATGAAAAAAACACACTATAATAATTTTGTTGACACTTGAAGGTTTGTACAGCAGGATTTCGGTACCGGCGCGCGTTTAAGTTCTAGTGTAGAATTACCGAAATCCCCACTGAGAGGCAACTTAATGCTGTCAAGAGTGCTTAATAATTAAAATTAATATCATTTTTTTGCACCTTTCAAAAACCATTCATACCGATGACCTATTGACCCTTTAAGGCGTAAATATGGGGATTTCGGTACTAGGCGGGCGAATGTAGAATTACCGAAATCCCCTTTTCATCATCGCACATTAGTGTAACATAAATGTTAACACAATATATGTAGGGAAACTCATATGATTCGCGTAATGTGAAAATGATTATTAAGCATATAATTCGACCACGAAACTTGACGTGACTTAATACCGGACATTATGGAATGGAGCTACGCTGGCCGTATTTGACATAAGACCCATTTTCGCATATTATCTTATCAATGCTTATATGAA